>NW_027142669.1:0-236633 GCF_026170545.1 Melanerpes formicivorus | reverse complement strand
CCCAGCCCAGTCCTGGTCCCAAGCCCAGCCACAGCCCAGCCCCAGCACTGCCCCAGCCCAGCCCCAGCCACAGCCCAGCCCCAGCCGTAGACCCAGACCCAGTCGCAGCCCCCGGCCCCCAGCCCAGCTCTAGCCCAGCCCAGCCACAGCCCTGGACCCAGCCCCAGCCCAGCCCCCATCCCCAGCCCTGCCCCAGCCCTACCCTCAGCCCAGCCCTAGCCCCAGCCCGGCCCCAAGCCCAGCCCCAGCCCTGGTCACAGCCCCCCACCCTGGACCCAGCCCCAGTCCAGCCCCAGCCCTGGACCAGCCCCACCCTGGACGCAGCCCCAGCCCAGCCCCAGCCCTGCCCCAGCCTAGCCCCAGCCCCAGTCCAGCCCCCTGCCCTGGACCCAGTCCCAGCCCCAGCCTTGCCCCAGCCCAGCCCCAGCCACCGCCCAGCCCCAGCCCTGCCCCCAGCCCAGCCTCAGCACTACCCCAGCCTCATCCCCAGCCCAGGCCCAGCCCTGCCCCAGCCCCAGCCCAGACCCATCCCCATCCCTGCCCCCAGCCCAGACCCAGCCCTAGCCCTGCCCCAGCCCAGCCCCAGCCACCGCCCAGCCCCAGCCCTGGACCCAGCCCCAGCCCCCACCCTCTCCCAGCCCTCTCCCAGTCCCTGCCCCAGCCCCAGCCAAGCCCCACTCACGGCCCCATCCCCGGCCCCAGCCCAGCCCTGCCCCAGCCCCAGCCCCAGCCCTGCCCCAGCCCTGCCCCAGCCCAGCCCCAGCCACCGCCCAGCCCCCAGCCCTGGATCCAGCTCCAGTCGCAGCCCAGCCCCAGCCCCAGCCCCAGCCCTGCCCCAGCCCAGCCCCAGCCACAGCCCCCCCCCCGAGCCCTGGACCCAGCCCCAGTCGCAGCCCCCGGCCCCAGCCCAGCCCTAGCCCAGCCCCAGCCCCACCCTCAGCCCCAGCCCAGCTCCAGCCCCAGCCCAGCCCCGGCCCCCAGCCCCTGCCCCAGACTCACCCCCAACCCAACCCCAGCCCAGGCCCAGCCACTGCCCAGCCCCAACCCCAGTCCCAGCCCAACCCCAGCCCATCCCCAGCCACCGCCGAGCCCCAGCCCTGCCCCCAGCCCAGCCCAGTCTTGGCCCAGCACCAGCCACAGCCCCAGCCCCAGCCAAACCCCACTCATGGCCCCATCCCTGGCCCCAGCCCAGCCCTGCCCCAGCCCCAGCCCCTGGCCCTGCCCCAGCCCAGCCCCAGCCACCGCCCAGCCCCAGGCCCTGGATCCAGCTCCAGTCGCAGCCCAGCCCCAGGCCCAGCCCTGCCCCAGCCCAGCCCCAGCCACAGCCCCCCCCCGAGCCCTGGACCCAGCCCCAGTCGCAGCCCCGGCCCCAGCCCAGCCCTAGCCCAGCCCCAGCCCCACCCTCAGCCCCAGCCCAGCTCCAGCCCCAGCCCAGCCCCAGCCCCAGCCCTGCCCTAGCCCAGCCCCAGCGCTGGACCAAGCCCCACCCCTGAGCCAAACCCAGCCCCTGCCTGGCTCCAGCCCTTCCCTAGCTCCAGCCCTAGCCCTGTCCCCAGCCTCAGCCCGTGCCCATGCCCCAGTCCCAGTCCTGCCGCATCCCAGCCCCCAGCCCCAGACCTGCCCTCAGCCCAGACCCAGACCCAGCCTGGCCACAGCCCTGTCCCCAGCCCCCAGTCCCAGCCACAGCCCCTGCCCCAGCTGCAGCCCCAGGCCTGACCTCAGCCCTGCCCCAGCCCTGGCTCCCTGCCACCAATCCTGGCTCCAGCCCTAGCCCCAGCCTGTCCGCAGCCCCCATCCCCAGGCCCGCACCCCCACCCCTGGACCCAGCCCCGCCCCAGCCCTGCCCCAGCCCCATCCCTGCACCGAATTCAGCCCCAGCCCGGCCCCAGCCCTGCTCTCGGCCCCAGCCCAGCCCCTGCCCCAGCCCTGCCCTAGTCCAGCCCCAGCCCTACCCCTACCTCAGCCCTAGCCCCAGCCCTGTCCCGCAGCCCCAGCCCCAGCCCCACCCTCACCACCAGTCCAGCCCCAGCCCGAACCTTGCCCCCAGCCCAGCCCCAGTTCCAGCCCTGCCCCAGCCCTGCCTCTGCCCCGGCCCCAGCCCTGCCCCAGACTCACCCCCCAACCCAACCCCAGTCCAGGCCCAGCCACTGCCCAGCCCCAACCCCAGTCCCAGCCCAACCCCAGCCCATCCCCAGCCACCGCCGAGCCCCAGCCCTGCCCAGCCCAGCCCAGTCTTGGCCCAGCACCAGCCACAGCCCCAGCCCCAGCCAAACCCCACTCATGGCCCATCCCTGGCCCCAGCCCAGCCCTGCCCCAGCCCCAGCCCCAGCCCTGCCCCAGCCCAGCCCCAGCCAACCGCCCAGCCCCAGCCCTGGATCCAGCTCCAGTCGCAGCCCAGCCCCAGCCCCAGCCCCAGCCCAACCCCTGCCCTGGACCCAGCCCCAGCCCAGCCCCTGCCCTGAACCCAGCCCTAGCTAAGCCCCAGGCCACAGCCCCAGCCCAGCCCCAGCCCAGCCAACAGTCACAGCCCAGCCCCCAGCCCTGGACCCAGCCCCCCATCGAAGCCCCAGCCCCAACCCCAGCCCAGCCCAGGCCCCAGCCCTGGCCCTACCCCTGCCCAGTCCCGGTCCATGCCCAGCACCAGCCCTGCCCAGCCCCAGCCCCAGCCCCAGCCCTGCCCAAGACTTGGTTCCAACCCCAGCCCCAGCCCTGCTAAAGCCCCGCCCTCCGCCCCAGCCCACCCCCAGCCCTAGCCTTAGCCCTGCCCTGAACAAAGCCCCACCCCCACCCCAGCCTCATCCCCCTGCCCAGCCCCCCAGCCCTGCCCCAGCCCAAGCCCCAGCCCATCCCCATACCCATCCCTGACCCCAGCCCAGCCCCAGCCCCAGCCCTGCCCCATCCCAGCCCCAGCCCAAGCCCCAGCCACAGCCCTGCCCCCAGTCCCTGCCCCAGCCCAGTCCTGGTCCCAGCCCAGCCACAGCCCAGCCCCAGCACTGCCCCAGCCCAGCCCCAGCCACAGCCCAGCCCCAGCCGTAGACCCAGACCCAGTCGCAGCCCCGGCCCCAGCCCAGCTCTAGCCCAGCCCAGCCACAGCCCTGGACCCAGCCCCAGCCCAGGCCCCATCCCCAGCCCTGCCCCAGCCCTACCCTCAGCCCAGCCCTAGCCCCAGCCCGGCCCCAGCCCAGCCCCAGCCCTGGTCACAGCCCCACCCTGGACCCAGCCCCAGTCCAGCCCCAGCCCTGGACACAGCCCCACCCTGGATGCAGCCCCAGCCCAGCCCCAGCCCTGCCCCAGCCTAGCCCCAGCCCCAAGTCCAGCCCCTGCCCTGGACCCAGTCCCAGCCCCAGCCTTGCCCCAGCCCAGCCCCAGCCACCGCCCAGCCCCAGCCCTGCCCCCCAGCCCAGCCTCAGCACTACCCCAGCCTCATCCCCAGCCCAGGCCCAGCCCTGCCCCAGCCCAGCCCAGACCCATCCCCATCCCTGCCCCCCAGCCCAGACCCAGCCCTAGCCCTGCCCCAGCCCAGCCCCAGCCACCGCCCAGCCCCAGCCCTGGACCCAGCCCCAGCCCCAACCCTCTCCCAGCCCTCTCCCAGTCCCTTGCCCCAGCCCCAGCCAAGCCCCACTCACGGCCCCATCCCCGGCCCCAGCCCAGCCCTGCCCCAGCCCCAGCCCCAGCCCTGCCCCCAGCCCAGCCCCAGCCACCGCCCAGCCCCAGGCCCTGGATCCAGCTCCAGTCGCAGCCCAGCCCCAGCCCCCAGCCCCAGCCCAACCCCTGCCCTGGACCCAGCCCCAGCCCAGCCCCTGCCCTGAACCCAGCCCTAGCTAAGCCCCAGCCACAGCCCCAGCCCAGCCCCAGCCCAGCCACAGTCACAGCCCAGCCCCAGCCCTGGACCCAGCCCCAGTCGAAGCCCCAGCCCAACCCCAGCCCAGCCCCAGGCCCCAGCCCCTGGCCCTACCCCTGCCCAGTCCCGGTCCATGCCCAGCACCAGCCCTGCCCAGCCCCAGCCCCAGCCCCAGCCCTGCCCAAGACTTGGTTCCAACCCCAGCCCCAGCCCTGCTAAAGCCCCGCCCTCCGCCCCAGCCCACCCCCCCAGCCCTAGCCTTAGCCCTGCCTGAACAAAGCCCCACCCCCACCCCAGCCTCATCCCCTGCCCAGCCCCAGCCCTGCCCCAGCCCAAGCCCCAGCCCCATCCCCATACCCATCCCTGACCCCAGCCCAGCCCCAGCCCCAGCCCTGCCCCATCCCAGCCCCAGCCCAAGCCCCAGCCACAGCCCTGCCCCAGTCCCTGCCCCAGCCCAGTCCTGGTCCCAGCCCAGCCACAGCCCAGCCCCAGCACTGCCCCAGCCCAGCCCCAGCCACAGCCCAGCCCCAGCCGTAGACCCAGACCCAGTCGCAGCCCCGGCCCCAGCCCAGCTCTAGCCCAGCCCAGCCACAGCCCTGGACCCAGCCCCAGCCCAGCCCCATCCCCAGCCCTGCCCCAGCCCTACCCTCAGCCCAGCCCTAGCCCCAGCCCGGCCCCAGCCCAGCCCCAGCCCTGGTCACAAGCCCCACCCTGGACCCAGCCCCAGTCCAGCCCCAGCCCCTGGACACAGCCCCACCCTGGACGCAGCCCCAGCCCAGCCCCAGCCCTGCCCCAGCCTAGCCCCAGCCCCAGTCCAGCCCCTGCCCTGGACCCAGTCCCAGCCCCCAGCCTTGCCCCAGCCCAGCCCCAGCCACTGCCCAGCCCCAGCCCTGCCCCCCAGCCCAGCCTCAGCACTACCCCAGCCTCATCCCCAGCCCAGGCCCAGCCCTGCCCCAGCCCAGCCCAGACCCATCCCCATCCCTGCCCCCCAGCCCAGACCCAGCCCTAGCCCTGCCCCAGCCCAGCCCCAGCCACCGCCCAGCCCCAGCCCTGGACCCAGCCCCAGCCCCACCCTCTCCCAGCCCTCTCCCAGTCCCTGCCCCAGCCCCAGCCAAGCCCCACTCACGGCCCCATCCCCGGCCCCAGCCCAGCCCTGCCCCAGCCCCAGCCCCAGCCCTGCCCCAGCCCTGCCCCCAGCCCAGCCCCAGCCACCGCCCAGCCCCAGCCCTGGATCCAGCTCCAGTCGCAGCCCCAGCCCCAGCCCCAGCCCCCAGCCCTGCCCCAGCCCAGCCCCAGCCACAGCCCCCCCCCGAGCCCTGGACCCAGCCCCAGTCGCAGCCCCGGCCCCAGCCCAGCCCTAGCCCAGCCCCAGCCCCACCCTCAGCCCCAGCCCAGCTCCAGCCCCAGCCCAGCCCCGGCCCCAGCCCCTGCCCCAGACTCACCCCCAACCCAACCCCAGCCCAGGCCCAGCCACTGCCCAGCCCCAACCCCAGTCCCAGCCCAACCCCAGCCCATCCCCAGCCACCGCCGAGCCCCAGCCCTGCCCCAGCCCAGCCCAGTCTTGGCCCAGCACCAGCCACAGCCCCAGCCCCAGCCAAACCCCACTCATGGCCCCATCCCTGGCCCCAGCCCAGCCCTGCCCCAGCCCCAGCCCCAGCCCTGCCCCAGCCCAGCCCCAGCCACCGCCCAGCCCCCAGCCCTGGATCCAGCTCCAGTCGCAGCCCAGCCCCAGGCCCAGCCCTGCCCCAGCCCAGCCCCAGCCACAGCCCCCCCCCCCGAGCCCTGGACCCAGCCCCCAGTCGCAGCCCCGGCCCCAGCCCAGCCCTAGCCCAGCCCCAGCCCCACCCTCAGCCCCAGCCCAGCTCCAGCCCCAGCCCAGCCCCAGCCCCAGCCCTGCCCTAGCCCAGCCCCAGCGCTGGACCAAGCCCCACCCCTGAGCCAAACCCAGCCCCTGCCTGGCTCCAGCCCTTCCCTAGCTCCAGCCCTAGCCCTGTCCCCAGCCTCAGCCCGTGCCCATAGCCCCAGTCCCAGTCCTGCCGCATCCCAGCCCCCAGCCCCAGACCTGCCCTCAGCCCAGACCCAGACCCAGCCTGGCCCACAGCCCCCTGTCCCCAGCCCCAGTCCCAGCCACAGCCCTGCCCCAGCTGCAGCCCCAGGCCTGACCTCAGCCCTGCCCCAGCCCTGGCTCCTGCCCCAATCCTGGCTCCAGCCCTAGCCCCAGCCCTGTCCGCAAGCCCCATCCCCAGCCCCCACCCCCACCCTGGACCCAGCCCCCGCCCCAGCCCTGCCCCAGCCCCAGCCCTGCACGAATTCAGCCCCAGCCCGGCCCCCAGCCCTGCTCTCGGCCCCAGCCCAGCCCCTGCCCCAGCCCTGCCCTAGTCCAGCCCCAGCCCTACCCCTACCTCAGCCCTAGCCCCAGCCCTGTCCGCAGCCCCAGCCCCAGCCCCACCCTCACCACCAGTCCAGCCCCAGCCCGAACCTTGCCCCCAGCCCAGCCCCAGTTCCAGCCCTGCCCCAGCCCTGCCTCTGCCCCGGCCCCAGCCCCTGCCCCAGACTCACCCCCAACCCAACCCCCAGCCCAGGCCCAGCCACTGCCCAGCCCCAACCCCAGTCCCAGCCCAACCCCAGCCCATCCCCAGCCACCGCCGAGCCCCAGCCCTGCCCCAGCCCAGCCCAGTCTTGGCCCAGCACCAGCCACAGCCCCAGCCCCAGCCAAACCCCACTCATGGGCCCCATCCCTGGCCCCAGCCCAGCCCTGCCCCAGCCCCAGCCCCAGCCCTGCCCCAGCCCAGCCCCAGCCACCGCCCAGCCCCAGCCCTGGATCCAGCTCCAGTCGCAGCCCAGCCCCAGCCCCAGCCCCAGCCCAACCCCTGCCCTGGACCCAGCCCCAGCCCAGCCCCTGCCCTGAACCCAGCCCCAGCTAAGCCCCAGCCACAGCCCCAGCCCAGCCCCAGCCCAGCCACAGTCACAGCCCAGCCCCAGCCCTGGACCCAGCCCCAGTCGAAGCCCCAGCCCAACCCCAGCCCAGCCCAGGCCCCAGCCCTGGCCCTACCCCTGCCCAGTCCCGGTCCATGCCCAGCACCAGCCCTGCCCAGCCCCAGCCCCAGCCCCAGCCCTGCCCAAGACTTGGTTCCAACCCCAGCCCCAGCCCTGCTAAAGCCCCGCCCCTCCGCCCCCAGCCCACCCCCAGCCCTAGCCTTAGCCCTGCCCTGAACAAAGCCCCACCCCCACCCCAGCCTCATCCCCTGCCCAGCCCCAGCCCTGCCCCAGCCCAAGCCCCAGCCCCATCCCCATACCCATCCCTGACCCCAGCCCAGCCCCAGCCCCAGCCCTGCCCCATCCCAGCCCCAGCCCAAGCCCCAGCCACAGCCCTGCCCCAGTCCCTGCCCCAGCCCAGTCCTGGTCCCAGCCCAGCCACAGCCCAGCCCCAGCACTGCCCCAGCCCAGCCCCAGCCACAGCCCAGCCCCAGCCGTAGACCCAGACCCAGTCGCAGCCCCGGCCCCAGCCCAGCTCTAGCCCAGCCCAGCCACAGCCCTGGACCCAGCCCCAGCCCAGCCCCATCCCCAGCCCTGCCCCAGCCCTACCCTCAGCCCAGCCCCTAGCCCCAGCCCGGCCCCAGCCCAGCCCCAGCCCTGGTCACAGCCCCACCCTGGACCCAGCCCCAGTCCAGCCCCAGCCCTGGACACAGCCCCACCCTGGACGCAGCCCCAGCCCAGCCCCAGCCCTGCCCCAGCCTAGCCCCAGCCCCAGTCCAGCCCCTGCCCTGGACCCAGTCCCAGCCCCAGCCTTGCCCCAGCCCAGCCCCAGCCACCGCCCAGCCCCAGCCCTGCCCCCAGCCCAGCCTCAGCACTACCCCAGCCTCATCCCCAGCCCAGGCCCAGCCCTGCCCCAGCCCAGCCCAGACCCATCCCCATCCCTGCCCCCCAGCCCAGACCCAGCCCTAGCCCTGCCCCAGCCCAGCCCCAGCCACCGCCCAGCCCCAGCCCTGGACCCAGCCCCAGCCCCACCCTCTCCCAGCCCTCTCCCAGTCCCTGCCCCAGCCCCAGCCAAGCCCCACTCACGGCCCCATCCCCGGCCCCAGCCCAGCCCTGCCCCAGCCCCAGCCCCAGCCCTGCCCCAGCCCAGCCCACGCACCGCCCAGCCCCAGCCCTGGATCCAGCTCCAGTCGCAGCCCAGCCCCAGCCCCAGCCCCAGCCCTGCCCCAGCCCAGCCCCAGCCACAGCCCCCCCCCCCGAGCCCTGGACCCAGCCCCAGCCCCAGCCCCGGCCCCAGCCCAGCCCTAGCCCAGCCCCAGCCCCCACCCTCAGCCCCCAGCCCAGCTCCAGCCCCAGCCCAGCCCCGGCCCCAGCCCCTGCCCCAGACTCACCCCAACCCAACCCCAGCCCAGGCCCAGCCACTGCCCAGCCCCAACCCCAGTCCCAGCCCAACCCCAGCCCATCCCCAGCCACCGCCGAGCCCCAGCCCTGCCCCAGCCCAGCCCAGTCTTGGCCCAGCACCAGCCACAGCCCCAGCCCCAGCCAAACCCCACTCATGGCCCCATCCCTGGCCCCAGCCCAGCCCTGCCCCAGCCCCAGCCCCAGCCCTGCCCCAGCCCAGCCCCAGCCACCGCCCAGCCCCAGCCCTGGATCCAGCTCCAGTCCGCAGCCCAGCCCCAGGCCCAGCCCTGCCCCAGCCCAGCCCCGCCACAGCCCCCCCCCCCGAGCCCTGGACCCAGCCCCAGTCGCAGCCCCGGCCCCAGCCCAGCCCTAGCCCAGCCCCAGCCCCACCCTCAGCCCCAGCCCAGCTCCAGCCCCAGCCCAGCCCCAGCCCCAGCCCTGCCCTAGCCCAGCCCCAGCGCTGGACCAAAGCCCCCACCCCTGAGCCAAACCCAGCCCCTGCCTGGCTCCAGCCCTTCCCTAGCTCCAGCCCTAGCCCTGTCCCCAGCCTCAGCCCGTGCCCATGCCCCAGTCCCAGTCCTGCCGCATCCCAGCCCCCAGCCCCAGACCTGCCCTCAAGCCCAGACCCAGACCCAGCCTGGCCACAGCCCTGTCCCCAGCCCCAGTCCCAGCCACAGCCCTGCCCCAGCTGCAGCCCCAGGCCTGACCTCAGCCCTGCCCCAGCCCTGGCTCCTGCCCCAATCCTGGCTCCAGCCCTAGCCCCAGCCCTGTCCGCAGCCCCATCCCCAGCCCCCCACCCCCACCCTGGACCCAGCCCCCGCCCCAGCCCTGCCCCAGCCCCAGCCCTGCACCGAATTCAGCCCCAGCCCGGCCCCAGCCCTGCTCTCGGCCCCAGCCCAGCCCCCTGCCCCAGCCCTGCCCTAGTCCAGCCCCAGCCCTACCCCTACCTCAGCCCCTAGCCCCAGCCCTGTCCGCAGCCCCAGCCCCAGCCCCACCCTCACCACCAGTCCAGCCCCCAGCCCGAACCTTGCCCCCAGCCCAGCCCCCAGTTCCAGCCCTGCCCCAGCCCTGCCTCTGCCCCGGCCCCAGCCCCTGCCCCAGACTCACCCCCAACCCAACCCCAGCCCAGGCCCAGCCACTGCCCCAGCCCCAACCCCAGTCCCAGCCCAACCCCAGCCCATCCCCAGCCACCGCCGAGCCCCAGCCCTGCCCCAGCCCAGCCCAGTCTTGGCCCAGCACCAGCCACAGCCCCAGCCCCAGCCAAACCCCACTCATGGCCCCATCCCTGGCCCCAGCCCAGCCCTGCCCCAGCCCCCAGCCCCAGCCCTGCCCCAGCCCAGCCCCAGCCACCGCCCAGCCCCAGCCCTGGATCCAGCTCCAGTCGCAGCCCAGCCCCAGCCCAGCCCCAGCCCCAGCCCAACCCCTGCCCTGGACCCAGCCCCAGCCCAGCCCCTGCCCTGAACCCAGCCCTAGCTAAGCCCCAGCCACAGCCCCAGCCCAGCCCCAGCCCAGCCACAGTCACAGCCCAGCCCCCAGCCCTGGACCCAGCCCCAGTCGAAGCCCCAGCCCAACCCCAGCCCAGCCCAGGCCCCAGCCCTGGCCCTACCCCTGCCCAGTCCCGGTCCATGCCCAGCACCAGCCCTGCCCAGCCCCAGCCCCAGCCCCAGCCCTGCCCAAGACTTGGTTCCAACCCCAGCCCCAGCCCTGCTAAAGCCCCGCCCTCCGCCCCAGCCCACCCCCAGCCCTAGCCTTAGCCCTGCCCTGAACAAAGCCCCACCCCCCACCCCAGCCTCATCCCCTGCCCAGCCCCCAGCCCTGCCCCAGCCCCAAGCCCCCAGCCCCATCCCCATACCCATCCCTGACCCCAGCCCAGCCCCAGCCCCAGCCCTGCCCCATCCCAGCCCCAGCCCAAGCCCCAGCCACAGCCCTGCCCCAGTCCCTGCCCCAGCCCCAGTCCTGGTCCCAGCCCAGCCACAGCCCAGCCCCAGCACTGCCCCAGCCCAGCCCCAGCCACAGCCCAGCCCCAGCCGTAGACCCAGACCCAGTCGCAGCCCCGGCCCCAGCCCAGCTCTAGCCCAGCCCAGCCACAGCCCTGGACCCAGCCCCAGCCCAGCCCCATCCCCAGCCCCTGCCCCAGCCCTACCCCTCAGCCCAGCCCTAGCCCCAGCCCGGCCCCAGCCCAGCCCCAGCCCTGGTCACAGCCCCACCCTGGACCCAGCCCCAGTCCAGCCCCAGCCCTGGACACAGCCCCACCCTGGACGCAGCCCCAGCCCAGCCCCCAGCCCTGCCCCAGCCTAGCCCCAGCCCCAGTCCAGCCCCTGCCCTGGACCCAGTCCCAGACCCAGCCTTGCCCCAGCCCAGCCCCAGCCACCGCCCAGCCCCAGCCCTGCCCCCAGCCCAGCCTCAGCACTACCCCCAGCCTCATCCCCAGCCCAGGCCCAGCCCTGCCCCAGCCCAGCCCAGACCCATCCCCATCCCTGCCCCCAGCCCAGACCCAGCCCTAGCCCTGCCCCAGCCCAGCCCCAGCCACCGCCCAGCCCCAGCCCTGGACCCAGCCCCAGCCCCACCCTCTCCCAGCCCTCTCCCAGTCCCTGCCCCAGCCCCAGCCAAGCCCCACTCACGGCCCCATCCCCCGGCCCCAGCCCAGCCCTGCCTCAGCCCCAGCCCCAGCCCTGCCCCAGCCCAGCCCCAGCCACCGCCCAGCCCCAGCCCTGGATCCAGCTCCAGTCGCAGCCCAGCCCCAGCCCCAGCCCCAGCCCTGCCCCAGCCCAGCCCCAGCCACAGCCCCCCCCCCGAGCCCTGGACCCAGCCCCAGTCGCAGCCCCCGCCCCCAGCCCAGCCCTAGCCCAGCCCCAGCCCCACCCTCAGCCCCAGCCCAGCTCCAGCCCCAGCCCAGCCCCGCCCCAGCCCCTGCCCCAGACTCACCTCCCCAACCCAACCCCAGCCCAGGCCCAGCCACTGCCCAGCCCCAACCCCAGTCCCAGCCCAACCCCAGCCCATCCCCAGCCCACCGCCGAGCCCCAGCCCTGCCCCAGCCCAGCCCAGTCTTGGCCCAGCACCAGCCACAGCCCCAGCCCCAGCCAAACCCCACTCATGGCCCCATCCCTGGCCCCAGCCCAGCCCTGCCCCAGCCCCAGCCCCAGCCCTGCCCCAGCCCAGCCCCAGCCACCGCCCCCAGCCCCCAGCCCTGGATCCAGCTCCAGTCGCAGCCCAGCCCCAGGCCCAGCCCTGCCCCAGCCCAGCCCCAGCCACAGCCCCCCCCCCCGAGCCCTGGACCCAGCCCCAGTCGCAGCCCCGGCCCCAGCCCAGCCCTAGCCCAGCCCCAGCCCCACCCTCAGCCCCAGCCCAGCTCCAGCCCCAGCCCAGCCCCAGCCCCAGCCCTGCCCTAGCCCAGCCCCAGCGCTGGACCAAGCCCCACCCCTGAGCCAAACCCAGCCCCTGCCTGGCTCCAGCCCTTCCCTAGCTCCAGCCCTAGCCCTGTCCCCAGCCTCAGCCCGTGCCCATGCCCCAGTCCCAGTCCTGCCGCATCCCAGCCCCCAGCCCCAGACCTGCCCTCAGCCCAGACCCAGACCCAGCCTGGCCACAGCCCTGTCCCCAGCCCCAGTCCCCAGCCACAGCCCTGCCCCAGCTGCAGCCCCAGGCCTGACCTCAGCCCTGCCCCAGCCCTGGCTCCTGCCCCAATCCTGGCTCCAGCCCTAGCCCCAGCCCTGTCCGCAGCCCCATCCCCAGCCCCACCCCCACCCTGGACCCAGCCCCCCGCCCCAGCCCTGCCCCAGCCCCAGCCCTGCACCGAATTCAGCCCCAGCCCGGCCCCAGCCCTGCTCTCGGCCCCAGCCCAGCCCCTGCCCCAGCCCTGCCCTAGTCCAGCCCCAGCCCTACCCCTACCTCAGCCCTAGCCCCAGCCCTGTCCGCAGCCCCAGCCCCAGCCCCACCCTCACCACCAGTCCAGCCCCAGCCCGAACCTTGCCCCCAGCCCAGCCCCAGTTCCAGCCCTGCCCCAGCCCTGCCTCTGCCCCGGCCCCAGCCCCTGCCCCAGACTCACCCCCAACCCAACCCCAGCCCATCCCCAGCCACCGCCGAGCCCCAGCCCTGCCCCAGCCCAGCCCAGTCTTGGCCCAGCACCAGCCACAGCCCCAGCCCCAGCCAAAACCCCACTCATGGCCCCATCCCTGGCCCCAGCCCAGCCCTGCCCCAGCCCCAGCCCCAGCCCTGCCCCAGCCCAGCCCCAGCCACCGCCCAGCCCCAGCCCTGGATCCAGCTCCAGTCGCAGCCCAGCCCCAGCCCCAGCCCCAGCCCTGCCCCAGCCCAGCCGCAGCCACAGCCCCCCCCCGAGCCCTGGACCCAGCCCCAGTCGCAGCCCCGGCCCCAGCCCAGCCCTAGCCCAGCCCCAGCCCCCACCCTCAGCCCCAGCCCAGCTCCAGCCCCAGCCCAGCCCCGGCCCCAGCCCCTGCCCCAGACTCACCCCCAACCCAACCCCAGCCCAGGCCCAGCCACTGCCCAGCCCCAACCCCAGTCCCAGCCCAACCCCAGCCCATCCCCAGCCACCGCCGAGCCCCAGCCCTGCCCCAGCCCAGCCCAGTCTTGGCCCAGCACCAGCCACAGCCCCAGCCCCAGCCAAACCCCACTCATGGCCCCATCCCTGGCCCCAGCCCAGCCCTGCCCCAGCCCCAGCCCCAGCCCTGCCCCAGCCCAGCCCCAGCCACCGCCCAGCCCCCAGCCCCTGGATCCAGCTCCAGTCGCAGCCCAGCCCAGCCCCAGCCCCAGGCCCAGCCCTGCCCCAGCCCAGCCCCCAGCCACAGCCCCCCCCCGAGCCCTGGACCCCAGCCCCCCAGTCGCAGCCCCGGCCCCAGCCCAGCCCTAGCCCAGCCCCAGCCCCACCCTCAGCCCCAGCCCAGCTCCAGCCCCAGCCCAGCCCCAGCCCCAGCCCTGCCCTAGCCCAGCCCCAGCGCTGGACCAAGCCCCACCCCTGAGCCAAACCCAGCCCCTGCCTGGCTCCAGCCCTTCCCTAGCTCCAGCCCTAGCCCTGTCCCCAGCCTCAGCCCGTTGCCCATGCCCCAGTCCCAGTCCTGCCGCATCCCAGCCCCCAGCCCCAGACCTGCCCTCAGCCCAGACCCAGACCCAGCCTGGCCACAGCCCTGTCCCCAGCCCCAGTCCCAGCCACAGCCCTGCCCCAGCTGCAGCCCCAGGCCTGACCTCAGCCCTGCCCCAGCCCTGGCTCCTGCCCCAATCCTGGCTCCAGCCCTAGCCCCAGCCCCTGTCCGCAGCCCCATCCCCCCAGCCCCAGCCCCACCCTGGACCCAGCCCCCGCCCCAGCCCTGCCCCCAGCCCCAGCCCTGCACCGAATTCAGCCCCAGCCCGGCCCCAGCCCCTGCTCTCGGCCCCAGCCCAGCCCCAGCCCCAGCCCTAGCCCAGCCCTGCCCTCAGCCCCAGCCCCAGCCCTGCCCCAGCCCAAGCCCCAGCCCCATCCCCATACCCCATCCCTGACCCCAGCCCCAGCCCCAGCCCCAGCCCTGCCCCATCCCAGCCCCAGCCCAAGCCCCAGCCACAGCCCTGCCCCAGTCCCTGCCCCAGCCCAGTCCTGGTCCCAGCCCAGCCACAGCCCAGCCCCCAGCACTGCCCCAGCCCAGCCCCAGCCACAGCCCAGCCCCAGCCGTAGACCCAGACCCAGTCGCAGCCCCGGCCCCAGCCCAGCTCTAGCCCAGCCCAGCCACAGCCCTGGACCCAGCCCCAGCCCAGCCCCATCCCCAGCCCTGCCCCAGCCCTACCCTCAGCCCAGCCCTAGCCCCAGCCCGGCCCCAGCCCAGCCCCAGCCCTGGTCACAGCCCCACCCTGGACCCAGCCCCAGTCCAGCCCCAGCCCTGGACACAGCCCCACCCTGGATGCAGCCCCAGCCCAGCCCCAGCCCTGCCCCAGCCTAGCCCCAGCCCCAGTCCAGCCCCTGCCCTGGACCCAGTCCCAGCCCCAGCCTTGCCCCAGCCCAGCCCCAGCCACCGCCCAGCCCCAGCCCTGCCCCCAGCCCAGCCTCAGCACTACCCCCAGCCTCATCCCCAGCCCAGGCCCAGCCCTGCCCCAGCCCAGCCCAGACCCATCCCCATCCCTGCCCCCAGCCCAGACCCAGCCCTAGCCCTGCCCCAGCCCAGCCCCAGCCACCGCCCAGCCCCAGCCCTGGACCCAGCCCCAGCCCCACCCTCTCCCAGCCCTCTCCCAGTCCCTGCCCCAGCCCCAGCCAAGCCCCACTCACGGCCCCATCCCCGGCCCCAGCCCAGCCCTGCCCCAGCCCCAGCCCCAGCCCTGCCCCAGCCCAGCCCCAGCCACCGCCCAGCCCCAGCCCTGGATCCAGCTCCAGTCGCAGCCCAGCCCCAGCCCCAGCCCCAGCCCTGCCCCAGCCCAGCCCCAGCCACAGCCCCCCCCCGAGCCCTGGACCCAGCCCCAGCCCAGCTCCAACCCCAGCCCAGCCCCGGCCCCAGCCCCTGCCCCAGACTCACCCCCAACCCAACCCCAGCCCAGCCCAGCCACTGCCCAGCCCCAACCCCAGTCCCAGCCCAACCCCAGCCCATCCCCAGCCACCGCCGAGCCCCAGCCCTGCCCCAGCCCAGCCCAGTCTTGGCCCAGCACCAGCCACAGCCCCCAGCCCCAGCCAAACCCCACTCATGGCCCCATCCCTGGCCCCAGCCCAGCCCTGCCCCAGCCCCAGCCCCAGCCCTGCCCCAGCCCAGCCCCAGCCACCGCCCAGACCCCAGCCCTGGATCCAGCTCCAGTCGCAGCCCAGCCCCAGGCCCAGCCCTGCCCCAGCCCAGCCCCAGCCACAGCCCCCCCCCCGAGCCCTGGACCCAGCCCCAGTCGCAGCCCCGGCCCCAGCCCAGCCCTAGCCCAGCCCCAGCCCCACCCTCAGCCCCAGCCCAGCTCCAGCCCCAGCCCAGCCCCAGCCCCAGCCCTGCCCTAGCCCAGCCCCAGCGCTGGACCAAGCCCCACCCCTGAGCCAAACCCAGCCCCTGCCTGGCTCCAGCCCTTCCCTAGCTCCAGGCCCTAGCCCTGTCCCCAGCCTCAGCCCGTGCCCATGCCCCAGTCCCAGTCCTGCCGCATCCCAGCCCCCAGCCCCAGACCTGCCCTCAGCCCCAGACCCAGACCCAGCCTGGCCACAGCCCTGTCCCCAGCCCCAGTCCCAGCCACAGCCCTGCCCCAGCTGCAGCCCCAGGCCTGACCTCAGCCCTGCCCCAGCCCTGGCTCCTGCCCCAATCCTGGCTCCAGCCCTAGCCCCAGCCCTGTCCGCAGCCCCATCCCCCAGGCCCCACCCCCCACCCTGGACCCAGCCCCCGCCCCAGCCCTGCCCCAGCCCCAGCCCTGCACCGAATTCAGCCCCAGCCCGGCCCCAGCCCTGCTCTCGGCCCCAGCCCAGCCCCTGCCCCAGCCCTGCCCTAGTCCAGCCCCAGCCCTACCCCTACCTCAGCCCTAGCCCCAGCCCTGTCCGCAGCCCCAGCCCCAGCCCCACCCTCACCACCAGTCCAGCCCCAGCCCGAACCTTGCCCCCAGCCCAGCCCCAGTTCCAGCCCTGCCCCAGCCCTGCCTCTGCCCCGGCCCCAGCCCCTGCCCCAGACTCACCCCCCAACCCAACCCCAGCCCAGGCCCAGCCACTGCCCAGCCCCAACCCCAGTCCCAGCCCAACCCCAGCCCATCCCCAGCCACCGCCGAGCCCCAGCCCTGCCCCAGCCCAGCCCAGTCTTGGCCCAGCACCAGCCACAGCCCCAGCCCCAGCCAAACCCCCACTCATGGCCCCATCCCTGGCCCCAGCCCAGCCCTGCCTCAGCCCCAGCCCCAGCCTGCCCCAGCCCAGCCCCAGCCACCGCCCAGCCCCAGCCCTGGATCCAGCTCCAGTCGCAGCCCAGCTCCAGCCCCAGCCCCAGCCCTGCCCCAGCCCAGCCGCAGCCACAGCCCCCCCCCCGAGCCCTGGACCCAGCCCCAGTCGCAGCCCCGGCCCCAGCCCAGCCCTAGCCCAGCCCCAGCCCCACCCTCAGCCCCAGCCCAGCTCCAGCCCCAGCCCAGCCCCGGCCCCAGCCCCTGCCCCAGACTCACCCCCAACCCAACCCCAGCCCAGGCCCAGCCACTGCCCAGCCCCAACCCCAGTCCCAGCCCAACCCCAGCCCATCCCCAGCCACCGCCGAGCCCCAGCCCTGCCCCAGCCCAGCCCAGTCTTGGCCCAGCACCAGCCACAGCCCCAGCCCCAGCCAAACCCCACTCATGGCCCCATCCCTGGCCCCAGCCCAGCCCTGCCCCAGCCCCAGCCCCAGCCCTGCCCCAGCCCAGCCCCAGCCACCGCCCAGCCCCAGCCCTGGATCCAGCTCCAGTCGCAGCCCAGCCCCAGCCCCAGGCCCAGCCCTGCCCCAGCCCAGCCCCAGCCACAGCCCCCCCCCCGAGCCCTGGACCCAGCCCCAGTCGCAGCCCCGGCCCCAGCCCAGCCCTAGCCCAGCCCCAGCCCCACCCTCAGCCCCAGCCCAGCTCCAGCCCCAGCCCAGCCCCAGCCCCAGCCCTGCCCTAGCCCAGCCCCAGCGCTGGACCAAGCCCCACCCCTGAGCCAAACCCAGCCCCTGCCTGGCTCCAGCCCTTCCCTAGCTCCAGCCCTAGCCCTGTCCCCAGCCTCAGCCCGTGCCCATGCCCCAGTCCCAGTCCTGCCGCATCCCAGCCCCCAGCCCCAGACCTGCCCTCAGCCCAGACCCAGACCCAGCCTGGCCACAGCCCTGTCCCCAGCCCCAGTCCCAGCCACAGCCCTGCCCCAGCTGCAGCCCCAGGCCTGACCTCAGCCCTGCCCCAGCCCTGGCTCCTGCCCCAATCCTGGCTCCAGCCCTAGCCCCAGCCCTGTCCGCAGCCCCATCCCCAGCCCCAGCCCCACCCTGGACCCAGCCCCCGCCCCAGCCCTGCCCCAGCCCCAGCCCTGCACCGAATTCAGCCCCAGCCCGGCCCCAGCCCTGCTCTCGGCCCCAGCCCAGCCCCAGCCCCAGCCCCTGCCCCAGCCCTGACCTCAGCCCCAGCCCCAGCCCCTGCCCAGCCTTGCCCCGGCCCAGCCCCAGCCCCAGCCCAGCCCCTGCCCTGGACCCAGCCCCAACCCCAGCCCTGCCCCAGCCCAGGCCCCAGCCACAGCCCAGCCCCAGCCCTGGACTCAGCCCCCCGGTGCAGCCCCGGCCCCAGCCCAGCCCTAGTCCAGCCCCAGCCCAGCCCCAGCCCCAGCCCCAGCCCAAGCCCTGCCCCAGTCCCTGCCCCAGCCCAGTCCTGGTCCCAGCCCAGCCACAGCCCAGCCCCAGCACTGCCCCAGCCCAGGCCCAGCCACAGCCCAGCCCCAGCCCTGGACCCAGCCCTGCCCTCAGCCCCAGCCCCAGCCCCGGCCCCTGCCCCAGCCCCAGCCCCTGCCCCAGCCCAGCCCTGCCCTCAGCCCCAGCCCCAGCCCCAGCCCCAGCCCCAGCCCCAGCCCTTGCCCAACCCCAGCCCCTGACCTGCCCCCAGCCCCGGCCCTACCCCTGCCCAGTCTCGGTCCAAGCCCAGCCCCAGCCCTGCCCCACCCTCGTCCCCAGCCCAGCCCCAGCCCCAGCCCTACCCCTGCCCAGTCCCGGTCCATGCCCAGCCCCAGCCCTGCCCTCAGCCCCAGCCCCAGCCCCACCCTCGGCCCCAGCCCAGCCCCCTGCCCCATGGCTGCCCCAGCCCAGCCCCAGCCCCAGCCCAGCCCCTGCCCTGGACCCAGCCCAGCCACAGCCACAGCCCCAGCCCTGCCCCAGCCCAGCCCCAGTGTGGTGGGTGGAAGGGTAAGGCCAAGAAGCCTCCTCCCTTCCCCCTTGTAAAGTAAAGGGAAAGAAAAATTGAAGGGAAATGAAAAAAAACCTCACAAGCTGAATTAGCAAAGCAGTGGAGCTATGTTTACAAAGCAATGTAGGGTATGCAGGGGAATATTTACAAATTTACAATATCTACAATATATACAAAGATATACAACAGAGTAACACAGAAATGAGAGTGACCCCCCCTCGGACAGAGAGGGGTTCCCCACCTCCGCTCTCCCCTCTCTTCCCCCCCTTTCCCCAGAATGGGATAGAAAGAGAAACAAAAGAGAGGAAAAAAGTTTAGAAGCAGTTCGTGTTAATTGGAAGGGAGTTAATACAGGCCTTTATCTGGTTTTCAAGGCCAAGGCCTTGGCAGAAAGCCCAGCACAAAACAGAGCTGCTGCACGAAGAAGAGGCGGAAGCAAGACTGAAAATAAAGTGCTGGAAAAACCCAGTATACCCTCCTGCTGTCCCAGTTCAGAAGGTGATTCCTCCCACTCTTCCAATGAAATTAGTTTAGATTATTCCTTCCGTTTACCAACTTCCGTCCACCATATTCCCTTTCTTAAGGGGGCAACGTCAACCGGCCACACCCAGCCACAGCCCAGCCCCAGCCCTGGACCCAGCCCCAGTCGCAGCCCCGGCCCCAGCCCCAGCCCCAGTCCCAGCCCCAGCCCCAGCCCAACCCCAGGCCCAGCCCTGCCCCAGCCCAACCCCAGCCCCAGCCCAGCCCCCAGCCCCGGCCCTCCCCCTGCCCAGTCCCGGTCCATGCCCAGCTCCAGCCCTGCCCAGCCCCAGCCTACTGCAAGAAGGGGGCGGCTTTAAAGACCAATTTGATCAGCGGATTCCAACTTTATTGAGCATCAGACACATCTTATATACAGTTTGCTATAATTATGCCCACTTGGCAACATACTATTGGTTGCTCTCTAAAAGGTTACATCATTGTTTTCACAACTCTGTGGAATTCTTCTATCCGGCCTAATTGCTCTCTTTCCCAGATCTCGCCTCCTCCTTATCTTGCTTGCCTCCCATCTCAGGGGCAGCTGGGTTTCAGCATACCAAGCAATCAGCACTTTCTCACATCTCCCACTCCGCCACTATATTATCAACAGAGAATTCTTCAAGGCCTGAATTGCACAGGTGTTCCTGGGACCCATGTCCCCTCTTGCCCAACAACAATTCCCCCGTTTTTCTTTCGTGCAAGTAAGGCCTTGGAAGTTATTCTTTGAACACTTTGCATAATACAATTATAAACAAGTTTAACAATAATCAAAATTAGTACAATAATACCTAAGAACCTTAAAACTTACTACTATAATTAACAAACATATTTACATTAAGTCTGGGTATCCCTATCAGACACGTCTGAAAAAGTTCAATCAATTCATTATTACCTGTTATGTTGCACCTTTATTTTCTCTAGGATGGTCAAAAATCATAATTTGTTTAATGGTAGCAAGATTTCTTTAATCTGTAAAGGTAGATCTGGCCAGGCTCTAGCTTCACAGACAGAAAACTTGCAGGCAATCAGCAAGAGCAAAAGAGCTTCATTGCTTGGCCCAATATAAAATTACCCATAATAATATGTTTTTGCTCATCCTAGTAATACTGATCTCTTATTGGTACCAACTTCACCCAAAAAGCAACCTTACAATAGTTTTCTTCATCTTATATAGTTTCATCATCTATATAAGCAAACTTATGCTAAATAGAAGGGAGGCATATGATAGTCTTAGAATAGGTGCTCAATTCCCTTCTCCCTACATTCAGTGTGGTAAGGGTCAAAGCATCCACTTTCACACATGCTCAATTGTGCAGGCTTCTTATCTGAAGAAAACAAATTCCCAGTTCTGAATGTTTATCTTTAAGTCAGCTCCTTCTCAGCCGTGATGTCTCCAATTAACCAGACAGTGTCCTTGCAAGTCTGCAAGAGAGGTTTCTTTCTCTTTACCCTCTGAACAGGCCTCACAAGATCCTGACCCTTAATCCCAGTGCACTCTAAGTCTTACAATTTTAACACAAATCACCAGTATATTCATCACAATTCCCCCCTTTTTTTTTTTTTGTCACCATTGATTTGTGTTAAAATTTCCAGATATTTCAGAACCTTCTTAATTGGATCATAATTAAGTTCATCTGTTCTGATCACGTTCTGATCATAATTCTCTACTTGTAACTCGTTGACATGAGCAATCTTACTTAAAGGTCTTAGTATTTTGTAACAACAATTGCAGAGTATTATGCATAGCAATATTACAATTATTCCAACAATATTACAAACAAATGTTTAAGCCAATTTAGATTTGGTAACCAGAAAGTTAATTTATCCCATATTTCTTTAAATCCACAAGAAGTATCATCTAAAGAAATCTGATGTAATATCTGATTGTGGTTTACAATCACCTGTAAATCTGTTTTCACTCGTTTATCTAGATTAACATAACTATAACAACTTACATTTATGACTACACATACACCCCCTTCCTTAACATATAAAAAATCCAAAGCTAATCTATTCTGAGTAGATATTTTCGAGAGACTATTGATTTCAATTTGCTGCGCTTTTAGTGCATCTGTGCTTGCATTTACTATGATTTCAACTGTAGCAGAAAAATTTACCATTGCTTTTTCAAGTTCAAGTCTTTTCTCTCCGGTCTGATCAAGATTCCACACATGGGAACATGGTTTTTGATTTCGATTGGACTACTTATGTACAAATAGGGTTAGGATCAAAATTAGGCTCCACCAAGTATATGTGAACTCTGCCTCCTCGGCCTGCTGGGGTGCAACCAGCAGCCGGGTGTATTTTCTTCTCGGCAGCAGTTACATTCTTCAGGAGCCCTACAGATTTTTTAACTCCTTAACCCACTTCAAAATTCCATTTGGAGTCTCTTCTCTACTTCCTTGGTTAGTTCGTTTACCATTTCCCATTGTGCTTTTGTTATTTCAATTCCTCTGCCTTCAAAATCTTATGTCTCTTACTTTTCCTTTTACTAATCCTTTTAATTATTCCTGATATTTCCCAACTAAAATTTCTCTAGTCTTTATTTCCCACTTATGCCAATCCCTTTCAATAATTTTCCATGGGGATTTAAATCCTTTTTCTCACCACAAAATAGGTTTTCTGTATTTACCAGCCCAAACTGCCTATTTTCAAATTCAGCATTCAGGACAAAATATTTTTTTGATTGATGCTTTTGACCCCAGATTATCAGAACAGTTATTGTGATCGATGTTCGACTTCATGGGAAATGCTGTTTCCTCTCAGTCTTGGTTCTTCTGCACATTAGTGAAGGAATAGTTGTTAAAATTAATACCTATTTACTACAAACCTTAACTTATGCTAATACCAAAAAATCCTTAAAACCTTAAAAAACTATGTTAAAATTAATCCATCAAATCAGTGTCTAAAAAAAAAATAAAACTGTTACATTAACTAAAAAACACTTTCCAAAATTAAAACCTGTTTATACATTCCTTAACTATATTACATGGAGCTCCTTTGAAATGCCTAGGCAGACAACTAAGAAGGTTCGAACCAAAAGAAAATCTTACAATTTGAACTCTTAACTAAGTGCATACACCTTACTGCAATTACTATGTACTAAGTACTTATAAATACCAAATGCTTACTTATTCATTATGCTTATTAGAAAAACTTAACAAAACTCTAAATAACAAATCTCTGAAAGACGTTACAATCAGAAATGACAAAATGAGTACTGTTGCTTTAAATCAAAACAGAGTAGTGCGGCTAAAGCCGCTGCGGGGGAAAGCGGTGGGGGCTGCTGCCGTGGCAGCTGCTCCGCTGCTACTGTCGGCGCTGTCGGTGTCGGTGGTGTGTCAGCCGGTACCCGCCTTGGTCGGAGCCGTCGGTATCCGCGGGGGCCGGCAGGGCTCGCGGGAGGAGTGCGGTGGCAGGAACGCTGTAACCGCGAGCCTCCAAGCGCTCCATTTTTTCTAAGAGGGGCCGTAAAGCAAAGTCGGCGCTGTTTGAATTCCTCGCTGCCGGTGTTGTCTTCCGAATCCGAGCCGTCGCTGGCGATGTCAGAGGAAGGTTCCCCGCTGTGTGCAAACGGCAGTGGTGACGGCTGGTAAACGCGGTGTGGTCGCCGCAAGATGTATCGGGGGCGGCCCCGGTCGATCGGTCGACAGTTCTCAGACACATCTTTCAGCTGCAACTCAGATACACCTGGCGCTGCATCTCGTCCTGACAAAGTTGCTCTAACTGCAGCAGCCATTCGCTGTTTCAGTTCGTAGGTTTTAACACAGTTCATGCATTCTCGCCACGACTTTTGCAGCTTTATAGCAGTTTTATCACCATCTATAACCAAGTCCCACAACTTGTTCCTGTATTCTCTCCAACAAGCTTCATCAAAATAACTATCTCCGCTAGGGAAATGCCCTAAAGTGGATCTATGGGCCAAAAGTCCAGGCATTACTTTAGACGATATCTCCGCCTTACGCTTTTCGATGACACTGTATTTCGTCTGATGACTGCTTATAGGGTCGGCCTTGCCCTTTCGAGTCTGTGCGCAAAGGTACTAAGGCTGCCATAACCTGCTGACTATGCTCAAGCTGTTTTGTCATTGTCATTGACAACACCTCAGCCTGTTTTTGTAATCCCTTATCAATCACCTCCGTCAACATGGCCATCGGATTGCTTGGCAAGTCCTGAGCCCTCTGCAACAATTCGGCTACCGTCCATCTAGGATCTGCTGATGTAATAAGCTGCTGCGTCTGCTGGTTCCCATTCTGCATTAAACACTGCCTTAAAATTGCCTCTCGGATACCTTCTCCTACGCTTGCTGCTCTAAGTGCGGCAAGCAACTTATCCACAAATCCGCCAAGAGGTTCCTGTCTACCTTGCTTAATTCCCATATAGTGAGGATTTGCATTTCCATCCTTCTGCTTGTCAAAAGCCATCCTCACTATCTGGGCTGATGCTTGCAAAACAGGCGGCTGTAAAAGTGCCTGTAACTCTGGTCTCTCATACTGTCCCGTTCCACACAACTGATCTACTGTTACATCAAATAGTGGGTCGTTTTGCTGTCTTTGTACTCCAGCTGATTGTCTAGCTAGGTGTTCCCACTCATTCAAAAATGTCATAAATTGAGATGCTGTTAGGATCAGCTTCATAACATTATAAGAATCTCTAGGCAACATATTATAGTTCATGTAAATAAAATCAATCATCTGTCTAGCTGGTTCAGATTGAATCCCAAACTGACTCGCAGTCTGTCGTAATTGAGATAACAATTTCCATGGCAATTGGGTTACATCAGCCTGGACAACATTCTGCTCCCCAGGGACCTGTGTATACATCACCGGAAAAGCTTGATGTGAAGCAGCCAGCCGGCTAAGCCCTTCCTGATCTCCTTCGGCGTTTAAGTGCTCTGCAACCTTTCGCCAATACTCTGTGTGCTTTCTTGCATGATCTTTAACACTACCTCCAGGATCTACCGCCCTGTTTGTCTCCTCTCCCTCACCTACTTTCTTGTCCTGTACAATTTGCTCAGCTAAAAGAGACGGGGAAGGCTCCTCAGCAGAGTCCTGTGTTACAGATTGTAATTCGACTCTGCCACCTAACCCTTTTACACACGCAGCCTTCTCCTTTCTTAAATAATCCTGAACCTCTTCTGACAAAGGCAACCCAGCATGTGTAACACTTGCTCCATTTGGGTCCGTATAATCTAATCGTACCCTGGCTTGATAAACTGCCATTTGCTCAGCACGATGCTGATCCAATGCTGTCATAACCATCTTCCACCATTTTCCACACTCCTTTGCTCGTTTTTCATCATCTAAGCCATGCAGCCACAAGTCTTGTCCAGACTTTTTCCACTGCAATCTTTCAAACACCTCATTTGGGTCCTTAAAATATCCTAACTCTTCTGCATAGCTTAACAGCGGCACCAACTCCTTTGTAAAATTTAACTTACACTGTCGCTTTTCTAAAAAGAATATAAATAAATCATACGCTGCCTGCCTATCCATAACCGTATTTAAACGTTAATACCTGTGCGCACAGTCCTTGTTTAAGCAGTTTCCGGCTCTACAGCGTCTTCGGCTTCAAGGCTGTCTTCCCTTTTCTTGCAGCCTCCGGTACTGCTATCCCGGGCCGGCCTTCTTCTTGCCTCCCGGCTTACTGCGAATCTCCCAACGTCCCGAAGAACTTCTTAAACCCTAACGTTTGTCTTCATTAGGGTCCCGTGTTCGAGCGCCACTTACTGCAAGAAGGGGGCCGCTTTAACGACCAATTTGATCAGCGGATTCCACTTTATTGAGCATCAGACACATCTTATATACAGTTTGCTATAATTATGCCCACTTGGCAACATACTATTGGTTGCTCTCTAAAAGGTTACATCATTGTTTTCACAACTCTGTGGAATTCTTCCATCCGGCCTAATTGCTCTCTTTCCCAGATCTCGCCTCCTCCTTATCTTGCTTGCCTCCCATCTCAGGGGCAGCTGGGTTTCAGCATACCAAGCAATCCTCACATCTCCCACTCCGCCACTATATCATCAACAGAGAATTCTTCAAGGCCTGAATTGCACAGGTGTTCCTGGGACCCATGTCCCCTCTTGTCCGACAACACCAGCCCTGTCCCCAGCCCTGGCCCTAGGCCAGACCCAGCTCAGTCCCAGCCCAGCCCCAGCCTCGGCCCTAGCGCTGCCCCTTCCCTGCCCCAGCCCAGCCCAGCCCCCAACCCCAGCCCCAGCCCCCAGCAATGCCCCAGCTATGCCCCAGCCCCAGCCTAGCCCCAGCCCCAGCACAGCTCCAGCCCTGCCCCAGCCCCAGCCCTGCCCCAGATCTGGCCCCAACCCTGTCCCCAGCCCCGGCCACTGCCCCAGCCCCAGCCCTAGCCCAGCAATGCCCTCAGCCCCAGCCACAGCCCCAGCCCCACCCTCGGCCCCAGCCCAGCCCCTGCCCCAGCCCTGCCCTGGCCCAGCCCCAGTTCCAGCCCAGCCCCTGCCCTGGACCCAGCCCCAGCCCAGCCCCAGCCACAGGCCCGGGCCCAGCCCAGCCCTAGCCCAGCCCCAGCCCCACCCTCAGCCCCAGCCCAGCTCCAGCCACAGCCCAGCCACAGCCCTGGACCCAGCCCCAGCACAGCCCCATCCCCAGCCCTGCCCCAGCCCTGCCCTCAGCCCAACCCCAGCCCCAGCCCGGCCCCAGTCGTGCCCTAGCCCTGGACACAGCCCCACCCTGGACCTAGCCCCAGCCCCAGCCCAGCCCCAGCCCCAGTCCTGCCCCTGCCCCGGCCCAGTCCCAGCCCACCCCCAGCCCCAGCCCCAGCCCTGCCCCAGCCCAGCCCCTGCCACAGCCCAGCCCCAGCCCTGGATCCAGACCCAGTCGCAGCCCCTGCCCCAGCCCAGCCCTAGCCCAGCCCCAGCCCCACCCTCAGCCCCAGCCCAGCTCCAGACACAGCCCAGCCACAGCCCTGGACCCAGCCCCAGCCCAGCCCCAGCCCCAGCCCTGCCCTAGCCCAGGCCCAGCCCTGGACCAGCCCCAGCCCTGGACCAAGCCCCACCCCTGAGCCGAACCCAGCCCCAGCCTGGCCCAGGCCCTGCCCTAGCTCCAGCCCTAGCCCTGTCCCCAGCCTCGGCCCGTGCCCCTGCCCCAGTCCCAGTCCTGCCCCATCCCAGCCTCCAGCCCCAGCCCTGCCCTCAGCCCAGCTCCAGACCCAGTCGGGCCCCAGCCCTGTCCCCAGCCCCAGCCACAGCCCAGCCCCAGGCCCAGCCCCAGCCTAGCCCCAGCCCTGCCCCAGCCGCAGCCCCAGGCCTGACCTCAGCCCTGCCCCAGCCCTGGCTCCTGCCCCCACCCTGGCTCCAGCCCCAGCCCCAGCCCTGCCCAAGCCTTGGTTCCAGCCCCAGCCCCAGCCCTGCACCAACCCAGCCCCAGCCCAAGGCCCAGCCTCAAGCCTAGTCCTGCCCCAGCCCTGGCCCCAATCCAGCCCCAGCCCTACCCCTACCTCAGCCCTAGCCCCAGCATTGTCCACAGCCCCAGCCCCAGCCCCAGCCCCACCCTCGCCACCAGCCCAGCCCCAGCCCCAACCTTGGCCCCAGCCCAGCCCCAATTCAAGCCCTGCCCCAGACCTGCACCTGCCCCTGCCCCAGCCCCGGCCCCAGCCCCGTCCCCAAACTCAGCCCCAGCCCAGCCCCAGGCCTAGCCCTGTGCCAGCCCTACCCCTGCCCAGTCCCGGTCCATGCCCAGCCCCAGCCCTGCCCCACCCTCGTCCCCAGCCCAGCCCCTGCCCCAGCCCTACCCCTGCCCAGTCCCGGTCCATGCCCAGTCCCAGCCCTGTCCAGCCCAGCCCCAGCCCCAGCCCTGCCCAGCCCTGCCCCAGCCCCAGCCCTGCCCAAGACTTGGTTCCAGCCCCAGCCCCAGCCCTGCCCCAGCCCCAGCCCTGCCCAAGACTTGGTTCCAGCCCCAGCCCCAGCCCTAGCCCTGCCCTGCACCCAGCCCCAGCCCCACCCCAGCGTCATCCCCTGCCCAGCCCCACCCTGCCCCAGCCCAAACGGCAGCCCCAGCCCTGCCCCAGCCCAGCCCCAACCCCAGCCCCAGCCCTGCCCCGGCCCAGCCCCAGCCCCAGCCCAGCCCCTGTCCTGGACCCAGCCCCATCCCAGCCCCAGCCGCAGCCCCAGCCACAGCCCCAGCCCCAGCCCTGGACCCAGTCCCAGCCCCAGCCCCAGCCCGGCCCCAGTCCTGCCCCAGCCCTGGACACAGCCCCACCCTGGACCCAGCCCCAGCCCCAGCCCAGCCCCAGCCTTCCCCCAGCCTAGCCCCAGCCCCAGTCCAGCCCCTGCCCTGGACCCAGTCACAGCCCCAGCCCAGCCCCAGCCCAGCCCTAGCCCAGCCCCAGCCACCGCCAGCCCCAGCCCTGACCCCAGCCCAGCCCGAGCCCCAGCCCAGCACCAGCCCTGCCCCCAGCCCAGCCCCAGTCCCAGCCCTGCACCAGCCCTGCACCAGCCCTGCCCTAGCCCAGCCCCAGCCCCAGCCCCACCCCCGGCCCCATCCCCGGCCCCAGCCCATCCCTAGCTCAGCCCTGTCCCAGCCCTAGCCCTAGCCCATCCCTGCCCTGCCCCAGTCCCAGCCCCAGCCCCGGCCTCAGCCCAGCCCTAACCTAGCACTGCCCCAGCCCCAGCCCCAGCCCAGCCCAGCCCTGTCCCCAGCCCCAGCCCAGCCCAGCCCCAGGCCCAGCCCCATCCTTGCCCCCAGCCCAGCCCTAGCCCGGCCCCAGCCCCAGCCCCAGCCCCAGCCCTGCCCTAGTCTCTGCCCCAGCCCAGTCCTGGTCCCAGCCCAGGCCCAGCCCTGCCCCAGCCCAAGCCCCAGCCCAGCCCCAGCCCCAGCCCTACCCCAGCCCTGCCCCAGCCTCGGCCGCAGCCCAGCCCCAGCCCCAGCCCTACCCCAGCCCTTCCGCAGCCTTGAGCCCAGCCCTCTCCCAGGCCCAGCCCAGACCCCAGCCCAGCCTCAGCCCCGGCCCCAGCCCTGCCGGAACCCCAGCCCTAGCCCAGCCCTGCCCTCAGCCCAGCCCTAGCTCGGCCACAGCCCAGCCCGCAGCCCCAGCCCCAACCTCAGTCCCAGCCCTACCCCAGGCCCCAGCCCCTGCCCCCAGCCCAGCCCCAGCCCTGTGTCAGCCCTGCCCCAGCCCTAGTCCCCAGCCCACCCCCAGCACAGCACCAGCACAGCCCCAGCCCTTGACCCAGCCTAGCCTCAGCCCCAGCCCAGCCCCTGCCCTGGACCCGTCCCCAGCCCCACCCCAGCCTCATCCCCAGCCCAGGCCCAGCCCTGCCCCGGCCCAGCCCCAGCCCCAGCCCCACTCACGGCCCCATCCTCGGCCCCAGCCCAGCCCTGCCCCAGCCCCAGCCCTGAACCGAACCCAGCCCCAGCCCGGCCCCAGCCCTGCCCCAGCCCAGCCCTGCCCCAGCCCAGCCCCAGCCCAGCCTCAGCCACAGCCCCAGCCCTGCCGCAGCCCAGCCCCAGCCCTGCCCAGCCCCAGCCCTGGATCCAGACCCAGTCTGTTACAGTTTGAGCTGGGTGCCCCCCTGCAATGTTTACTTCCTGTGTCCAGAAGTCCAGCCCAGAGGGGTGGACACAGGAAATTATGTAGTATTTCATACCACAATCCTTTGCACCACTATAAGATCCAGTGCGGAGTCTAGCACTATCTCTTTTCTTCCTCCTCCATCAGCCGGTAACTGGGGAGATGTCTCCTGGCTTTGGGCCTGGCTAGGCCCAAGGCCACGGGGGGATGGGCAGTCTCAGATCTGGCCAGCTGAGACTAGCCTAGCAGTGGGAGGGGGAAGAAGGAGCCCTGGGGGTCTCGGATGTACCCTCAGGTGGGGATGGGATCTCTCTGGGTCTGCTTTGGGATTTTTCTTTGTCACTCTGCTTTTGCTTTTCTGTAAAAGTTCACTGCTTTCTATTTAAACTTTCCATCACTTTTGCAATCCGTTTGTCTGAGTGTTTATTGTTGCCAGGGGTGGGGAAGGGGGCTGCCTCAACCCAGCACATTCTTGATAGCATAGGATGGTTGAGGTGGGCAGAGGATCTGCCCCCAACCCCTTTACATTCTAGAGAATAAAGGTGGGGGAAGGGTTAGGGTTAGATTGTATTGGGTTGAACTGAGGTGGAGTTAATTCTCCTCACAGCATCATTTTAGTGCTGTGGTTTTTTTGCAGCAGCAGTTGATAACACAGCAGTGTTTTGGCTACGGCTGAATTCAGTATCCGAGCTGTGTCCTTTCAACATTTCCCTGCCCCAGGAGTACATGGAGGGGTGGGCAGGATCTTGGGAGGGGACACAACTGAGCCAGCTGACTCAGACTGGCCAAAGAGGTATTCCATACCATCTGACGTCAGCTCAGGTATAAGAAGGACGTGAAAGAAGGAAGTGTTGGGGATTCGTCCATGGCGTTTATCCTCCCAAGGAACCACCAAGCTTAGAGAGCCCTGCTTCCCGAGACCGACCACCGTCCTGCTGATGGGAAGTAGAGATTAACATCTCTCTCTCTTCTTTCTTTGCTTCCGCGCGGTCTATTTGCTGTTTGCTTATTAGTGTTATTAAATTGCTCCTATCTTATCCCCGGCTTCTGTTATATTTTCTTTCCCTTCTTCCCCTGTTCACTTAAGAGGGGGAGTGATAGAGCGGCTTGGTGGGTATCTGGCCTCCAGGCCAGAGCCAAACCACCACACAGTCGCAGCCCCGGCCCCAGCCCAGCCCTAGCCCAGCCCAAGCCCCACCCTCAGCCCCAGCCCAGCTCCAGCCCCAGCCCTGCCCCAGCTCTGGACCCAGCCCCAGCCCAGCCCCAGCCCCAGCACGGCCCTAGCCCAGCCCCAGCCCTGGACCAAGCCCCACCCCTGAGCCGAACCCAGCCCCAGCCTGGCCCCAGCCCTGCCCTAGCTCCAGCCCTAGACCTGTCCCCAGCCTCGGCCCGTGCCCCTGCCCCAGTCCCTGTCCTGCCCCATCCCAGCCCCCAGCCCCAGCCCTGCCCTCAGCCCAGCCCCAGCCCCAGCCTGGCCCCAGCCCTGTCCCGAGCCCCAGCCACAGCCCAGCCCCAGGCCCAGCCCCAGTCCCAGCCCCAGCCCTGCCCCAGCCGCAGCCCCAGGCCTGACCTCAGCCCTGCCCCAGCCCTGGCCCCAATCCAGCCCCAGCCCTACCCCTACCTCAGCCCTAGCCCCAGCCCTGTCCGCAGCCCCAACCCCAGCCCCACCCTCAGCCCCAGCCCAGCTCCAGCCACAGCCCTGCCACAGCCCTGGACCCAGCCCCAGCCCAGCCCCAGCGCCAGCCCTGCCCTAGCCCAGCCCCAGCCTGGCCCCAGCCCTGCCCTAGCTCCAGCCCTAGCCCTGGCCCCAGCCTCGGCCCGTGCCCCACCCCCAGTCCCAGTCCTGCCCCATCCCAGCCCCCAGCCCCAGCCCTGCCCTCAGCCCAGCCCCAGACCCAGCCGCGCCCCAGCCCTGTCCCCAGCCCCAGCCCCATCCCAGCCCCCAGCCCCAGCCCTGCCCTCAGCCCAGCCCCAGACCCAGCCTGGCCCCAGCCCTGTCCCCAGCCCCAGCCCCAGCCCAGCCCCCAGCCCCAACCCTGCCCTCAGCCCAGCCCCAGACCCACCCTTGCCACCAGCCCAGCCCCAGCCCCAACCTTGGCCCCAGCCCAGCCCCAGTTCAAGCCCTGCCCCAGCCCTGCCCCTGCCCCGGCCCCAGACTCGGCCCCAGCCCAGCCCCAGGCCTAGCCCTGCCCAAGTCCCCGCCCCAGACCCAGCCACAGCCCCAGCCCTGTGCCAGCCCTACCCCAGCCCAGCCCCGGTCCCAGCCCAGCACAAGCCCTGGCCCAGCCCAAGCCCTGGCCCAGCCCTGCCCCTGCCCCAGCCCCAGCCCCACCCCCGGACCCATCCCCGGTTCCTGCCCCAGCCCCATCCCTAGCCCAGCCCTGCCCTCAGCCCCAGCCCCAGTCCCAGCCCCACCCTCGGCCCCAGCCCGGCCCCTGCCCCAGCCGTGCCCCAGCCCAGCCCCAGCCCCAGTCCAGCCCCAGCCCTGCACCGAACCCAGCCCCAGCCCGGCCCCAGCCCTGCCCCAGCTCTGGCCCCAGCCCTGTCCCCAGCCCCGGCCCCTGCACCATCCCCATCCCTAGCCCAGCCCAGTCCCAGCCCCATTCCCGGCCCAGCCCATCCCTAGCCCAGCCCCACCCCTGGCCCCAGCCCCAGCCCCAGCCCTAACCTAGCCCTGCCCCAGCCCCAAGCCTAGCCCAGCCGTGCCCTCAGCCTAGCCCCAGCCCCAGCCCAGCCCAGCTCCAGCCCCATCCGTTCCCCCAGCCCACCCCAACCCCATTCCCATCTCTGCCCCCAGCCCAGCCCCAGCCACCGCCCAGCCCCAGGCCCAGCCCCAGCCTAGCCCCAGCCTTCTCCCCAGCCCCAGCCACAGTCCCAGCCCCAGTCCCAGCCCCAGCCTAGCCACCGCCCAGCCCCAGGCCCAGCCCCAGCCTAGCCACAGCCTTCTCCCCAGCCCCAGCCACAGTCCCAGCCCCAGTCCCGGCCCCAGCCTAGCCCCAGCCCTGCCCATGCCTTGGTTCCAGCCCCAGCCCCAGCCCTGCGCCAAGCCAGCCCCAGCCCAAGGCCCAGCCTCAAGCCTAGTCCTGCCCTAGCCCTGGCCCCAATCCAGCCCCAGCGCTACCCCTACCTCAGCCCTAGCCCCAGCCCTGTCCACAGCCCCAGCCCCAGCCCCAGCCCCACCCTCGCCACCAGCCCAGCCCCAGCCCCAACCTTGGCCCCAGCCCAGCCCCAGTTCCAGCCCTGCCCCAGCCCTGCCCCTGCCCTGGCCCCAGCCCCTGCCCCAGACTCGACCCCAGCCCAGCCCTAGGCCTAGCCCTGCCCCAGTCCCTGCCCCAGACCCAGCCACAGCCCCAGCCCTGTGCCAGCCCTACCCCAGCCCAGCCCCGGTCCCAGCCCAGCCCAAGACTCAGCCCTGCCCTGGACCCAGCCCCAGCCCCACCCAAGCCTCATCCCCAGGCCAGGCCCAGCCCTGCCCCAGCTGAAGCCCCAGCCGCACCCCCAGCCCCATCCCTGCCGCCAGCCCAGCCCCAGCTCCAGCCCTGCCCCAGCCCAGCCCCAGCTACCGCCCAACCACAGCCCAGACCCAGCCCTGCCCCAGCCTAGCCCCAGCCCCAGCCCTGCCCCTGCCCTGGCCCCAGCCCAGCCCAAGCCCAGCCCTGCCCCAGCCCCAGCCCTGCACCGAACTCAGCCCCAGCCCTGCCCCAGCCCTGTCCCAGCTCTGGCCCCAGCCCTGCCCCAGCTCTGGCCCCAGCCCTGCCCTAGCCCAGCCCTAGCCCCAGCCCCACCCCCGGCCCCATCCATGGCCCCAGCCCATCCCTAGCTCAGCCCTGTCCCAGCCCCAGCCCTAGCCCAGCCCTGCCCTACCCCAGTCCCAGCCCCAGCGCCGGCCTCAGCCCAGCCCTAACCTAGCCCTGCCCCAGCCCCAGGCCTAGCCCAGCTGTGCCCTCAGCCCAGCCCCAGCCCCAGACCACCCCAGCCCCAGCCCCAGCCCCAGCCTGGCCCCAGCCCTGTCCCCAGCCCTAGCCCAGCCCTGCCCTCAGCCCCAGACCCAGCCCCACCCTCGGCCCCAGCCCAGCCGCAGCCACAGCCCAGCCCCAGCCCTGGACCCAGCCCCAGTCGCAGCCCCGGGCCCAGCCCTGCCCTAGCCCAGCCCCAGCCCCAGCCCCACCCCCAGCCCCATCCCCGGCCCCAGCCCCATCCCTAGGTCAGCCATGTCCCAGCCCCAGCCCTAGCCCAGCCCTGCCCAGCCCCAGCCCTAGCCCAGCCCTGCCCTCAGCCCCAGCCCCAGCCCCAGCCCCACCCTCGGCCCCAGCCCAGCCGCAGCCACAGCCCAGCCCCAGCCCTGGACCCAGCCCCAGTCACAGCCCCGGGCCCAGCCCTGCCCTAGCCCAGCACCAGCCCCAGCCCCACCCCCGGCCCCATCCCCGGCCCCAGCCCCATCCCTAGGTCAGCCATGTCCCAGCCCCAGCCCTAGCCCAGCCCTGCCCTGCCCCAGTCCCAGCCCCAGCCCCGGCCTCAGCCCAGCCCTAACCTAGCACTGCCCCAGCCCCAGCCCCAGCCCAGCCCCAGCCCCAGACCCAGCCTGTCTCCAGCCCTGTCCCCAGCCCCAGCCCAGCACAGCCCCGGGCCCCGCCCCATCCTTGCCCCCAGCCCAGCCCTAGCCCGGCCCCAGTCCCAGCCCCAGCCCTGCCCTCAGCCCCAGCCCCAGTCCCAGCCCCACCCTCGGCCCCAGCCCAGCCCCTGCCCCAGCCGTGCCCCGGCCCAGCCCCAGCCCCTGCCCAGCCCCTCTCCTGGACCCGGCCGCAGCCCAGCCCCAGCCCCAGCCACAGCCACAGCCCAGCCCCAGCCCTGGACACAGCCCCAGTCGCAGCCCCGGGCCCAGCCCTGCCCTAGCCCAGCCCCAGCCCCAGCCCCAGCCCCAGCCCATCCCTAGCCCAGCCCTGTCCCAGCCCCAGCCCTAACCCAGCCGTGCCCTCAGCCCAGCCCCAGCCCCAGCCCAGCCCAGGCCCTGCCCCATCCGTTCCCCCAGCCCACCCCAACCCCATCCCCATCTCTGACCCAGCCCAGCACCAGCCACCGCCCAGCCCCAGGCCCAGCCCCAGCCTAGCCCCAGCCTTCTCCCCAGCCCCAGCCACAGCCCAGCCCCAGTCCCAGCCCCAGCCTAGCCCCAGCCCTGCCCCAGGCCCAGCCCCAGGCCTGACCTTAGCCCTACCCCAGGCCCAGCCCCAGGCCTGACCTTAGCTCTGCCCCAGCCCTGGCTCCTGCTCCAGCCCTGGCTCCAGCCCCAGCCCCAGCCATGCCCATGCCTTGGTTCCAGCCCCAGCCCCAGCCCTGCGCCAACCCAGCCCCAGCCCAAGGCCCAGCCTCAAGCCTAGTCCTGCCCCAGCCCTGGCCCCAATCCAGCCCCAGCCCTACCCCTACCTCAGACCTAGCCCCAGCCCTGTCCGCAGCCCCAGTCCCAGCCCCAGCCCCACCCTCGCCACCAGCCCAGCCCCAGCCCCAACCTTGGCCCCAGCCCAGCCCCAGTTCCAGCCCTGCCCCAGCCCTGCCCCTGCCCCGGCCCCAGCCCCGGCCCCAGACCCAGCCCCAGCCCCAGCCCTGTGCCAGCCCTACCACAGCCCAGCCCCGGTCCCAGCACAGCCCAAGCCCCAGCCCTGCCCTGGACCCAGCCCCAGCCCCACCCCAGCCTCATCCCCATCCCTAGCCCAGCCCTGCCCCAGCCCAAGCCCCTGCCCCAGCCCCAGCCCCAGCCCCATCCCTTCCCCCAGCCCCAGCCCCAGCCCCATCCCTTCCCCCAGCCCCAGCCCAGCCCCAGCCCTGCCCCAGCCCTGCCCCAGCCTAGCCCCAGCCCCAGCCCAGCCCCTGCCCTGGACCCAGCCCCAGCCCCACCCCAGCCTCATCCCCAGCCCAGGCCCAGCCCTGCCCCAGCCCCAGCCACACCCCCGGCCCCAGCCCTGGCCCCAGCCAAGCCCCACTCACGGCCCAAGCCCCGGCCCCAGCCCAGCCCTAGCCCAGCCCTGCCCCAGCCCTAGCCCTGCCCCAGCCCTGTCCTAGCTCTGGCCCCAGCCCTGCCCCAGCTCTGGCCCCAGGCCTGTCCCCAGCCCCAGCCCCTGCCCCAGCCCCAGCCCTAGCCCAGCCCTGCCCTCAGCCCCAGCCCCAGCCCCACCCTCGGCCCCAGCCCAGCCCCAGCCACAGCCCAGCCCCAGCCCTGGACCAAGCCCCGGACCCAGCCCCAGCCCCAGCCCTACCCCAGCCCTTCCGCAGCCTCGGGCCCAGCCCTCTCCCAGGCCCAGCCCTGCCCTCAGCCCAGCCCTAGCTCGGCCACAGCCCAGCCCGCAGCCCCAGCCCCAGCCCCAGCCCCACCCTCGTCCCCAGCCCAGCCCCTGCCCCAGCCCTACCCCTGCCCAGTCACGGTCCATGCCCAGCCCCAGCACCAGCCCCAGCCCTGCCCAAGACTTGGTTACAGCCACAGCCCCACCCCTGACCCAGCCTCAGTCCTCCCCCAGCCCCGGCCCCAGCCCCAGCCCCAGCCCTGCCCCCAACCCAGACCCAGCCATGCCCCCAGCCCAGAACTGCCCCCAGCCCCAGCCCAAGGTCCAGACTCCAGCCTTCTCCAGCCCCAGCCCTGGCCCCAACCTCAGTCCCAGCCCTACCCCAGGCCCCAGCCCCTGTCCCCAGGTCAGCCCCAGCCCTGTGTCAGACCTGCCCCAGCCCTAGTTCCCATCCCACCCCCAGCACAGCATTAGCACAGCCCCAGCCCTAGACCCAGCCTAGCCCCAGCCCCAGCCCAGCCCCTGCCCTGGACCCGGCCCCAGCCCCACCCCAGCCTCATCCCCAGCCCAGGCCGAGCCCTGCCCCGGCCCAGCCCCAGCCCCAGCCCCACTCACGGCCCCAGCCCGACCCCAGCCCTGCCCCAGCCCAGCCCTGCCCCGGCCCAGCCCCAGCCCAGCCCCAGCACAGCCCCAGCCCTGCCCCAGCCCAGCCCCAGCCCTGCCCAGCCCCAGCCCTAGATCCAGACCCAGTCGCAGCCCCGGCCCCAGCCCAGCCCTAGCCCAGCCCCAGCCCCTCCCTCAGCCCCAGCCCCAGACACAGCATGGCCCCAGCCCTGTCCCGAGACCCAGCCACAGCCCAGCCCCAGCCCTGCCCTAGCTCCAGCCCTAGCCCTGTCCCCAGCCTCGGCCCGTGCCCCTGCCCCAGTCCCAATCCTGCCCCATCGTAGACCCCAGCCCCAGCCCTGCCCTCAGCCCAGCCCCAGACACAGCATGGCCCCAGCCCTGTCCCGAGACCCAGCCACAGCCCAGCCCCAGGCCCAGCCCCAGCCCCAGCCCCAGCCCAGCCCCAGCCGCAGCCCCAGGCCTGACCTCAGCCCTGCCCCAGCCCTGGCTCCTGCCCCAACCCTGGCTCCAGCCCCAGCCCCAGCCCAGCCCAAGACTTGGTTCCAGCACCAGCCCCAGCCCTGCGCCAACCCAGCCCCAGCCCAAGGCCTAGCCTCAAGCCTAGTCCTGCCCCAGCCCTGGCCCCAATCCATCCCCAGCCCTACCCCTACCTCAGACCTAGCCCCAGCCCTGTCCGCAGCCCCAGCCCCAGCCCCAGCCCCAGCCCCACCCTCGCCACCAGCCCAGCCCCAGCCCCAACCTTGGCCCCAGCCCAGCCCCAGTTCCAGCCCTGCCCCAGCCCTGCCCCTGCCCCGGCCCCAGCCCCGGCCCCAGACTCGGCCCCAGCCCAGCCCCAGGCCTAGCCCTGTGCCAGCCCTACCCCAGCCCAGCCCCGGTCCCAGCCCAGCCCAAGCCCTGGCCCAGCCCCAGCCCAAACCCCATCCTTGCCCCCAGCCCAGCCCTAACCCTGCCCCAGTCCCAGCCCCAGCCCAGCACCAGCCCTGGACCCAGCCCCAGCCCCACCCCAGCCTCATCCCCAGCCCGGGCCCAGCCCTGCCCCAGCCCCAGCCCCACCCCCCGGACCCATCCCTGGTCCCAGCCCAGCCGTAGCCCAGCCCTGCCCCAGCCCCCGCCCTGCCCAGCCACAGCCCTGCACCGAACCCAGCCCCAGCCCGGCCCCAGCCCTGCCCCAGCTCTGGCCCCAGCCCTGTCCCCAGCCCCGGCCCCTGCCCCAGCCCCAGCCCTAGCCCAGCCCTGCCCTCAGCCCCAGCCCCAGCCCCAGCCCCAGCCCCAACCTCGGCCCCAGCCCAGCCCCTGCCCCAGCCCTGCCCCGGCCCAGCCGCTGCCCCAGCCCTACCCCTGCCCAGTCATGGTCCATGCCCAGCCCCAGCCCTGCCCCAGCCCCAGCCCTAGCCCAGCCCTGCCCTCAGCCCCAGCCCCAGCCCCACCCTCGGCCCCAGCCCAGCCCCAGCCCAGCCCAGCCCCAGCCCCAGCCCTACCCTAGCCTCAGTCCTCCCCCAGCCCCGGCCCCAGCCCCAGCCCCAGCCCCAGCCCTAGCCCTGCCCCCAACCCAGCCCCAGCCCTGCCCCCAGCCCAGCCCCAGCCCTGTGTCAGCCCTGCCCCAGCCCTAGTCCCCAGCCCACCCCCAGCACAGCACCAGCACAGCCCCAGCCCTAGACCCAGCCTAGCCCCAGCCCCAGCCCAGCACCTGCCCTGGACCCGGCCCCAGCCCCACCCCAGCCTCATCCCCAGCCCAGGCCCAGCTCTGCCCCAGCCCCAGCCCCAGCCCCAGCCCTGCCCTAGCCCAGCCCCAGCCTGGCCCCAGCCCTGCCCTAGCTCCAGCCCTAGCCCAGTCCCCAGCCTTGGCCCATGCCCCAGCCCCAGTCCCAGTCCTGCCCCATCCCAGCCCCCAGCCCCAGCCCTGCCCCCAGCCCAGCCCCAGACCCAGCCTGGCCCCAGCCCTGTCCCGAGCCCCAGCCACAGCCCAGCCCCAGCCCCAGCCCCAGTCCCAGCCCCACCCTCGGCCCCAGCCCAGCCCCAGTTCCAGCCCTGCCCCAGCCCTGCCCCTGCCCCGGCCCCAGCCCCGGCCGCAGACTCGGCCGCAGCCCAGCCCTAGGCCTAGCCCTGTCCCAGTCCCCGCCCCAGCCCCAGCCCCAGCCCCAGCCCTGTGCCAGCCCTACCCCAGCCCAGCCCCGGTCCCAGCCCAGCCCAAGACCCAGCCTGCCCTGGACCCAGCCCCAGCCCCAACCCAGCCTCATCCCCATCCCTAGCCCAGCCCTGCCCCAGCCCAAGCCCCAGCCCCAGCCCCAGCCGCAGCCCCATCCCTGCCCCCAGCCCAGCCCCAGCTCCAGCCCTGCCCCAGCCCAGCCCCAGCCACCGCCCAGCCCCAGCCCTGCCCCAGCCCCAGCCCCAGCCACAGCCACAGCCCCAGCCCTGCCCTAGCCTCAGTCCTCCCCCAGCCCTGGCCCCAGCCCCAGCCCCAGCCCTGCCCCCAACCCAGACCCAGCCATGCCCCCAGCCCAGAACTGCCCCCAGCAGCAGCCCAAGGCCCAGACTCCAGCCTTCTCCAGCCCCAGCCCCGGCCCCAACCTCAGTCCCAGCCCTACCCCAGGCCCCAGCCCCTGCCCCCAGCCCAGCCCCAGCCCTGTGTCAGCCCTGCCCCAGCCCTAGTCCCCAGCCCACCCCCAGCACAGCACCAGCACAGCCCCAGCCCTAGACCCAGCCTAGCCCCAACCCCAGCCCAGCCCCTGCCCTGGACCCGTCCCCAGCCCCACCCCAGCCTCATCCCCAGCCCAGGCCCAGCTCTGCCCCGGGCCAGCCCCAGCCCCAGCCCCAGCCAAGCCCCACTCACGGCCCCATCCCCGGCCCCAGCCCAGCCCTGTCCCAGCCCAGCCCTGCCCCGGCCCCAGCCCCAGCCCTGCCGCAGCCCAGCCCCAGCCCTCAGCCCCAGCCCAGCTCCAGCCACAGCCCACCCACAGCCCTGGACCCAGCCCCAGCCCAGCCCCAGCCCCAGCATGGCCCTAGCCCAGCCCCAGCCCTGGACCAAGCCCCAGCCCTGAGCCGAACCCAGCCCCAGCCTGGCCCCAGCCCTGCCCTAGCTCCAGCCCTAGCCCTGTCCCCAGCCTTGGCCCGTGCCCCTGCCCCAGTCCCAGTCCTGCCCCATCCCAGCCCCCAGCCCCAGCCCTGCCCCGGCCCCAGCCCCAGCCCTAGCCCAGCCCCAGCCCCACCCTCAGCCCCAGCCCAGCTCCAGCCACAGCCCACCCACAGCCCTGGACCCAGCCCCAGCCCAGCCCCAGCCCCAGCACGGCCCTAGCCCAGCCCCAGCCCTGGACCAAGCCCCAGCCCTGAGCCGAACCCAGCCCCAGCCTGGCCCCAGCCCTGCCCTAGCTCCAGCCCTAGCCCTGTCCCCAGCCTTGGCCCGTGCCCCTGCCCCAGTCCCAGTCCTGCCCCATCCCAGCCCCCAGCCCCAGCCCTGCCCCCAGCCCAGCCCCAGCCCCAGCCTGGCCCCAGCCCTGTCCCGAGCCACAGCCACAGCCCAGCCCCAGGCCCAGCCCCAGCCTAGCCCCAGCCCTGCCCCAGCCCAGTCCTGATCCCAGCCCAGCCCCAGCCCCTGCCCAGCCTTGACCCGGCCAAGCCCCAGCCCCAGCCCAGCCCCTGCCCTGGACCCAGCCACAGCCCCAGCCCAGCCCCAGCCACAGCCCAGCCCCAACACTGGACCCAGCCCCCGGCGCAGCCCCGGCCCCAGCCCAGCCCCAGCCACAGCCCCAGCCCCACCCCCAGCCCCAGCCCCGGCCCCAGCCAAGCCCTATTCACGGCCCCATCCCCGGCCCCAGCCCAGCCCTGTCCCAGCCCAGCCCTGCCCCGGCCCCAGCCCCAGCCCTGCCGCAGCCCAGCCCCAGCCCTCAGCCCCAGCCCAGCTCCAGCCACAGCCCACCCACAGCCCTGGACCCAGTCCCAGCCCAGCCCCAGCCCCAGCACGGCCCTAGCCCAGCCCCAGCCCTGGACCAAGCCCCAGCCCTGAGCCGAACCCAGCCCCAGCCTGGCCCCAGCCCTGCCCTAGCTCCAGCCCTAGCCCTGTCCCCAGCCTTGGCCCGTGCCCCTGCCCCAGTCCCAGTCCTGCCCCATCCCAGCCCCCAGCCCCAGCCCTGCCCCCAGCCCAGCCCCAGCCCCAGCCTGGCCCCAGCCCTGTCCCGAGCCCCAGCCACAGCCCAGCCCCAGGCCCAGCCCCAGCCTAGCCCCAGCCCTGCCCCAGCCCAGTCCTGATCCCAGCCCAGCCCCAGCCCCTGCCCAGCCTTGACCCGGCCAAGCCCCAGCCCCAGCCCAGCCCCTGCCCTGGACCCAGCCACAGCCCCAGCCCAGCCCCAGCCACAGCCCAGCCCCAACCCTGGACCCAGCCCCCGGCGCAGCCCCGGCCCCAGCCCAGCCCTAGCCCAGCCCCAGCCCCACCCTCAGCCCCAGCCCAGCTCCAGCCACTGCCCAGCCACAACCCTGGACCCAGCCCCACCCTGGACCCAGCCCCAGCCTCAGCCCTGTCCCAGCCCCAGCCCCAGCCCCAGCCCCATCCGTTCCCCCAGCCCAGCCCAACCCCATCCCCATCTCTGCCCCAACCCCATCCCCAGTCCGGCCCCAGTCCTGCCCCAGCCCCGGCCCCAGCCCCACCCTGGACCCAGCCCCAGCCCCAGCCCCGGCCCCAGCCCCACCCTGGACCCAGCCCCAGCCTCAGCCCTGTCCCAGACCAAGCCCCAGCCCCAGCCCCATCCCCAGCTCCATCCGTTCCCCCAGCCCAGCCCAACCCCATCCCCATCTCTGCCCCCAGCCCAGCCCCAGCCCCAGCCATACCCCAGCCCAGACCCAGCCACCGCCCAGCCCCAGCCCCAGCCCCAGCCCTGTCCCGAGCCCCAGCCACAGCCCTGCCCCAGGCCCAGCCCCAGCCCCACCCCTGGCCCCATCCCCAGCCACAGCCCAGCCCTAGCCCAGCCCTGACCCAGCCTCAGCCCTAGCCCAGCCCTGCCCTCAGCCCAGCCCGAGGCCCGGACCCAGCCCCGGCCTCAGCCCAGCCCTAACCTAGCCCTGCCCCAGCCCCAGGCCTAGCCCAGCCCTGCCCTCAGCCCAGCCCCAGCCCTGGACCAAGCCCCAGCCCTGAGCTGAACCCAGCCCCAGCCTGGCCCCAGACCTGCCCTAGCTCCAGCCCTAGCCCTGTCCCCAGCCTCGGCCCGTGCCCCAGCCCCAGTCCCAGTCCTGCCCCAACCCAGCCCCCAGCCCCAGCCCTGCCCTCAGCCCAGCCCCAGACCCAGCCTGGCCCCAGCCCTGTCCCGAGCCCCAGCCACAGCCCAGCCCCAGGCCCTGCCCCAGCCTAGCCACAGCCCTGCCCCAGCCCTGGCTCCAACCCCAGCCACAGGCCTGCCCCAGCCCAGTCCCAGCCCCAGCCCCATCCCAGCCCCAGCCACAGCCCTGCCCCTACCCTGCCCCAGCCCTGCCCCAGCCTAACCCCAGCCCCAGCCTCGCCCCAGTCCTGCCCCAGCCCCGGCCCCAGCCCCACCCTAGACCCAGCCCCAGCCACAGCCCAACCCCAGCACTGCCCCAGCCTAGCCCCAGCCCCAGTCCAGCCCCTGCCCTGGACCCAGTCCCAGCCCCAGCCCAGCCCCAGCCCAGCCCCTGCCACCGCCCAGCCCCAGCCCTGCCCCCAGCCCAGCCCCAGCCCCAGCCCCAGCCCAGCCCCACCCTGGACCCAGCCCCAGCCCCAGCCCAGCCCCAGCCCTGCCCCAGGCTAGCCCCAGGCCCGCCCTGCCCCAGCCCAAGCCCCAGCCCAAGCCCCATCCGCATCCGTTCCCCCAGCCCAGCCCAGCCCCATCCCCATCTCTGACCCCAGCCCAGCCCCAGCCCCAGCCCTGCCCATGCCTTGGTTCCAGCCCCAGCCCCAGCCCTGCGCCAACCCAGCCCCAGCCCAAGGCCCAGCCTCAAGCCTAGTCCTGCCCCAGCCCTGGCCCCAATCCAGCCCCAGCCCTACCCCTACCTCAGCCCTAGCCCCAGCCCTGTCCGCAGCCCCAGCCCCAGCCCCAGCCCCACCCTCGCCACCAGCCCAGCCCCAGACCCAACCTCGGCCCCAGCCCAGCCCCAGTTCCAGCCCTGCCCCAGCCCTGCCCCTGCCCCGGCCCCAGCCCCAGCCCCAGACTCGACCCCAGCCCAGCCCCAGGCCTAGCCCTGCCCCAGTCCCCACCCCAGACTCAGCCTCAGCCCCAGCTCTGGCCCAGCCCCCTCCCCAGCATAATCCTTGCCCCCAGTCCAGCCCTAGCCCGGCCCCAGCCCCAGCCCCAGCCCCAGCCCTACCCCAGCCTCATCCCCAGCCCAGGCTCAGCCCTGCCCCAGGCCAAACCCCAGCCCCAGCCCCAGCCCTGCATCAGCCCAGCCCCAGCCCCACCCCAGCCTCATCCCCAGTACCAGGCGCAGCCCTGCCCCAGCCCAGCCCCAGCCCCAGCCCCAGCCCCAGCCCCAGCCCCAGCCAAGCCCTGCCCCAGGCCCAGCCCTGCACCGAACCCAGCCCCAGCCCAGCCCCTGCCCTGGACCCAGCCCCAGCCCCACCCCAGCCTCATCCCCAGCCACAGCCCTGCCCCAGCCCCAGCCCTGCCATGGCCCAGCCCCTGCCCCAGCCCTGCCCCTGCCCTGGACCCAGCCCCTGCCCTGGTCCCAGCCCCAGCCCAGCCCCAGCCCCAGCCACAGCCCAGCCCTAGTCGCAGCCCATCCCCAGCCCCACCCTCAGCCCCAGCCCAGCTCCAGCCACAGCCCAGCCACAGCCCTGGACCCAGACCCAGCCCAGCCCCAGCCCCAGCACTGCCCTAGCCCAGCCCCAGCCCTGTACCCAGCCCAGCCCCAGCCAAAGCCCTGCCCCAGCCCAGCCCCAGCCACCGCCCAGCTCCAGCCCTGGACCCAGCCCCAGCCCCAGTCCTGTCCCAGTCCCCGCCCCAGCCCCTGCCCCAGCCCCGGCCCCAGCCAAGCCCCACTCACGGCCCCATCCCCGGCCCCAGCCCAGCTAAAGCCACAGCCCAGCCACAGCCCCTGCCCTGCCCTGCGCCAGCCCTGCCCCAGCCCAGCCCGGCCTCAGTTCTGCCCCAGCCCCAGACCCAGCCCAACCCTGGACCCAGCCCCAGCCCCAGCCCAGCCCCAGCCCCAGCCCTGCCCCAGCCTAGCCCCAGACCCAGTCCAGCCCCTGCCCTGGACCCAGTCCCAGCCCCAGCCCAGACCCAGCCCAGCCCCAGCCACCACCCAGCCCCAGCCCTGCCCCCAGCCCAGCCCCAGCCCCACCCTGGACCCAGCCCCAGCCCAGCCCCATTCCCAGCCCTGCCCCAGCCCTGTCCTCAGCCCAGACCCAGCCCCAGCCCGGCCCCAGTTCTGTCCCAGCCCCAGACCCAGCCCAACCCTGGACCCAGCCGCAGCCCCAGCCCAGCCCCAGCCCCAGCCCTGCCCCAGACTAGCCCCAGCCCCAGCCCAGCCCCTGCCCTGGACCCAGATCCAGCCCCACCCCAGCCTCATCCCCAGCCACAGCCCTGCCCCAGCCCTGCCCTCAGCCCAGCCCCAGCCCCAGCCTGGACCCAGTTCTGCCCCAGCCCCAGACCCAGCCCAACCCTGGACCCAGCCCCAGCCTCAGCCCAGCCCCAGCCCCAGCCCTGCCCCAGCCTAGCCCCAGACCCAGTCCAGCCCCTGCCCTGGACCCAGTCCCAGCCCCATCCCAGACCCAGCCCAGCCCCAGCCACCACCCAGCCCCAGCCCTGCCCCCAGCCCAGCCCCAGCCCCACCCTGGACCCAGCCCCAGCCCAGCCCCATTCCCAGCCCTGCCCCAGCCCAGCCCCAGCCCCAGCCCTGCCCCAGCCTAGCCCCAGCCCCAGCCCCAGCCCTGTCCCAGTCCCCGCCCCAGCCCCAGCCCCAGCCCCAGCCCCACCCTGGACCCAGCCCCAGCCCCAGCCCAGCCCCAGCCCTGCCCCAGGCTAGCCCCAGCCCCAGCCCAGCCCCTGCCCTGGACCCAGCCCCGGCCCCACCCCAGCCTCATCCCCAGCTCAGGCCCAGCCCTGCCCCAGCCCAAGCCCCAGCCCAAGCCCCAGCCCCATCCGTTCCCCCAGCCCAGCCCAGCCCCATCCCCATCTCTGACCCCAGCCCAGCCCTAGCCCCAGCCCTGCCCATGCCTTGGTTCCAGCCCCAGCCCCAGCCCTGCGCCAACCCAGCCCCAGCCCAAGGCCCAGCCTCAAGCCTAGTCCTGCCCCAGCCCTGGCCACAATCCAGCCCCATCCCTACCCCTACCTCAGCCCTAGCCCCAGCCCTGTCCGCAGCCCCAGCCCCAGCCCCAGCCCCACCCTCGCCACCAGCCCAGCCCCAGACCCAACCTCGGCCCCAGCCCAGCCCCAGTTCCAGCCCTGCCCCAGCCCTGCCCCTGCCCCGGCCCCAGCCCCAGCCCCAGACTCGACCCCAGCCCAGCCCCAGGCCTAGCCCTGCCCCAGTCCCCACCCCAGACTCAGCCTCAGCCCCAGCTCTGGCCCAGCCCCCTCCCCAGCCCAATCCTTGCCCCCAGTCCAGCCCTAGCCCGGCCCCAGCCCCAGCCCCAGCCCCAGCCCTACCCCAGCCTCATCCCCAGCCCAGGCTCAGACCTGCCCCAGGCCAAACCCCAGCCCCAGCCCCAGCCTTGCATCAGCCCAGCCCCAGCCCCACCCTAGCCTCATCCCCAGTACCAGGCGCAGCCCTGCCCCAGCCCAGCCCCAGCCCCAGCCCCAGCCAAGCCCTGCCCCAGGCCCAGCCCTGCACCGAACCCAGCCCCAGACCGGCGCCAGCCCTGGACCCAGCCACAGCCCTGTCCCAGCCCCAGCCCCAGCCCCAGCCCAGCCCCAGCCACAGCCCTGCCCCAGCCCTGGACCCAGCCCCAGTCGCAGCCCCGACCCCAGCCCAGCCCTAGCCCATCCCCAGCCCCACCCTCAGCCCCAGCCCTGCTCCAGCCACAGCCCATCCACAGCCCTGGACCCAGACCCAGCCCAGCCCCAGCCCCAGCACTGCCCTAGCCCAGCCACAGCCCTGTACCCAGCCCAGCCCCAGCCCCAGCCAAAGCCCTGCCCCAGCCCAGCCCCAGCCACCGCCCAGCTCCAGCCCTGGACCCATCCCCAGCCCCAGCCCTCTCCCAGTCCCCGCCCCAGCCCCTGCCCCAGCCCCGGCCCCAGCCAAGCCCCACTCACGGCCCAATCCCCGGCCCCAGCCCAGCTCCAGCCACAGCCCAGCCACAGCCCCTGCCCTGCCCTGCCCCAGCCCTGCCCCAGCCCAGCCCCAGCCCCAGCCCCACCCTCAGCACCAGCCCAGCTCCAGCCATAGCCCAGCCATAGACCTGGACCTAGCCCCTGCCCAGCCACAGCCCCAGCCCCAGCCCTGCCCCAGCCCTGGACCCAGCCCCAGCCCTAGCCCAGCCCCAGCCCAACTCCAGCCCCAGCCCTGCCCTCAGCCCAACCGTGCCCAAGGCCAAGCCCCAGATCTAGCCTGGCCCCAGCCCTGTCCCTAGCCCCAGCCACAGCCCTAGCCCCAGCCCTTTCCGCAGCCCCAGCCCCAGCCCCAGCCCCACCCTCGCCACCAGCCCAGCCCCAGCCCCAACCTTGGCCCCAGCCCAGCCCCAGTTCCAGCCCTGCCCCAGTCCCCGCCCCAGACCCAGCCACAGCCCCAGCCCTGTGCAAGCCCTACCCCAGCCCAGCCCCGGTCGAGCCCAGCCCAAGCACTGGCCCAGCCCCAGCCCCAGCCCCATCCTTGCCCCCAGCCCAGCCCCAGCCCGGCCCCAGCTCCAGCCCCAGCCCCAGCCCTGCCCCAGTCCCTGCCCCAGCCCAGTCCTGGTCGCAGCCCAGTCCCAGCCCAGCCCCAGCCCTGCCCCAGCCTAGGCCCATCCCCAGCCCGGCCCCATCCCCAGCCCAGCCCCTGCCCTGGACCCAGCCCCAGGCCCACTCCAGCCTCATCCCCAGCCCAGGTCCAGCCCTGCCCAAGCCTCTGCCCTGCCCCAGCCCCAGCTCTGCACCGAACGCAGCCCCGGTCCTGCCCTGCCCCAGCCCTGCCTCAGCCCTAGCCCAGCCCTGCCCTCAGCCCCAGCCCCAGCCCCACACTCGGCCCCAGCCCAGCCCCTGCCCCAGCCCAAGCACTGGCCCAGCCCCAGCCCCAGCCCCAGCCCCATCCTTGCCCCAAGCCCAGCCCTAGCCCGGCCCCAGCTCCAGCCCCAGCCCCAGCCCTGTCCCCAGCCCAGCCCCAGCCCCAGCCCCAGCCCAGCCCTAGCCCAGCCCCAGCCCCAACCTCAGCCCCAGCCCAGCTCCAGCCACAGCCCAGCCACAGCCCTGGACCCAGCCCCAGCCCAGCCCCAGCCCCAGCCCTGCCCCAGCCCTGCCCTGAGCCCAGCCCCAGCCCCAGGCCGGCCCCAGTTCTGCCCCAGCCCCAGCCCCAGCCCAACCCTGGACGCAGCCCCTGCCTCAGCCCAGCCCCAGCCTAGCCCCAGCCCCAGTCCAGCCCCTGCCCTGGACCCAGTCCCAGACCCAGCCCAGCCCCAGCCCAGCCCCAGCCACCACCCAGCCCCAGCCCTGCCCCAGCCCAGTCCCAGACCCAGCCTGGCTCCAGCACTGTACCGAGCCCCAGCCACAGCCCAGCCCCAGGCCCAGCCCCAGCCTAGCCCCAGCCCTGCCCCAGCCGCAGCCCAAGGCCTGACCTCTGCCCTGCCCCAGCCCTGGCTCCTGCCCTGTCCCCAGCACCGGCCCTGCCCCAGCCCCAGCCCTAGCCGAGCCCTGCTCTCAGCCCCAGCCCCAGCCCCAGCCCCACCCTCGGCCCCAGCCCAGCCCCTGCCCCGGCCCTGCCCCGGCCCAGCCCCAGCCCCAGCCCAGCCCCTGCCCTGGACCCAGGCCCAGCCCAACCCCAGCCCTGGACCCAGCCCGAGCCCCACCCTCAGCCCCAGCCCAGCTCCAGCCACAGCCCCAGCCCAGCTCCAGCCACAGCCCAGCCACAGCCCTGCACCCAGCCCCAGCCCAGCCCCATCCCCAGCCCTGCCCCAGCCCTGTCCTCAGCCCAGCCCCAGCCCAGCCCGGACCCAGTCCTGCCCCAGCCCTGGACACAGCCCCACCCTGGACCCAGCCCCAGCCCAGCCCCATCCCCAGCCCTGCCCCAGCCTAGCCCCAGCCCCAGTCCAGCCCCTGCCCTGGACCCAGTCCCAGCCCCAGCCCAGGCCCAGCCCATCCCCAGCCACCGCCGAGCCCCAGCCCTGCAACCAGCCCAGCCTAGCCCCACCCTGGACCCAACCACAGCCCCAGCCCTCTCCCAGTCCCCACCCCAGCACCAGCCCCAGCCCCACTCCCGGCCCCATCCCCGGCCCCAGCCCAGCCCTGCCCCAGCCCCAGCCCTGCACCGAACCCAGCCCCAGCCCGGCCCCAGCCCTGCCCCAGCCCAGCCCTGCCCCGGCCCAGCCCCAGCCCCAGCCCCAGCCCCAGCCCCAGCCAAACCCCACTCATGGCCCCATCCCTGGCCCCAGCCCAGCCCTGCCCCAGCCCCAGCCCCACCCCAGCCCCAGCCACCGCCCAGCCCCAGCCCTGGATCCAGCCCCAGTCGCAGCCCAGCCCCAGCCCCAGCCCCAGCCCTGCCCCAGCCCAGCCCCAGCCACAGACCAGCCCCTGCCCTGGACCCACCCTCAGCCCCAGCCCAGCCCCTGCCCCAGCCCCAGCCCTGCCATGGCCCAGCCCTCGCCCCAGCCCTGCCCCTGCCCTGGACCCAGCCCCTGCCCTGGTCCCAGCCCCAGCCCAGCCCCAGCCACAGCCACAGCCCAGCCCTAGCCCATCCCCAGCCCCACCCTCAGCCCCAGCCCAGCTCCAGCCACAGCCCAGCCACAGCCCTGGACCCAGCCCCAGCCCAGCCCCAGCCCCAGCCCTACCCCAGCCTCATCCCCAGCCCAGGCTCAGCCCTGCCCCAGGCCAAACCCCAGCCCCAGCCCCAGCCCTGCATCAGCCCAGCCCCAGCCCCACCCCAGCCTCATCCCCAGTACCAGGCGCAGCCCTGCCCCAGCCCAGCCCCAGCCCCAGCCCCAGCCCCAGCCAAGCCCTGCCCCAGGCCCAGCCCTGCACCGAACCCAGCCCCAGACCGGCGCCAGCCCTGGACCCAGCCACAGCCCTGTCCCAGCCCCAGCCCCAGCCCCAGCCCAGCCCCAGCCACAGCCCTGCCCCAGCCCTGGACCCAGCCCCAGTCGCAGCCCCGACCCCAGCCCAGCCCTAGCCCATCCCCAGCCCCACCCTCAGCCCCAGCCCTGCTCCAGCCACAGCCCATCCACAGCCCTGGACCCAGACCCAGCCCAGCCCCAGCCCCAGCACTGCCCTAGCCCAGCCACAGCCCTGTACCCAGCCCAGCCCCAGCCCCAGCCAAAGCCCTGCCCCAGCCCAGCCCCAGCCACCGCCCAGCTCCAGCCCTGGACCCAGCTCCAGCCCCAGCCCTCTCCCAGTCCCCGCCCCAGCCCCTGCCCCAGCCCCGGCCCCAGCCAAGCCCCACTCACGGCCCAATCCCCGGCCCCAGCCCAGCTCCAGCCACAGCCCAGCCACAGCCCCTGCCCTGCCCTGCCCCAGCCCTGCCCCAGCCCAGCCCCAGCCCCAGCCCCACCCTCAGCACCAGCCCAGCTCCAGCCATAGCCCAGCCATAGACCTGGACCTAGCCCCTGCCCAGCCACAGCCCCAGCCCCAGCCCTGCCCCAGCCCTGGACCCAGCCCCAGCCCTAGCCCAGCCCCAGCCCAACTCCAGCCCCAGCCCTGCCCTCAGCCCAACCGTGCCCAAGGCCAAGCCCCAGATCTAGCCTGGCCCCAGCCCTGTCCCTAGCCCCAGCCACAGCCCTAGCCCCAGCCCTTTCCGCAGCCCCAGCCCCAGCCCCAGCCCCACCCTCGCCACCAGCCCAGCCCCAGCCCCAACCTTGGCCCCAGCCCAGCCCCAGTTCCAGCCCTGCCCCAGTCCCCGCCCCAGACCCAGCCACAGCCCCAGCCCTGTGCAAGCCCTACCCCAGCCCAGCCCCGGTCGAGCCCAGCCCAAGCACTGGCCCAGCCCCAGCCCCAGCCCCATCCTTGCCCCCAGCCCAGCCCCAGCCCGGCCCCAGCTCCAGCCCCAGCCCCAGCCCTGCCCCAGTCCCTGCCCCAGCCCAGTCCTGGTCGCAGCCCAGTCCCAGCCCAGCCCCAGCCCTGCCCCAGCCTAGGCCCATCCCCAGCCCGGCCACATCCCCAGCCCAGCCCCTGCCCTGGACCCAGCCCCAGGCCCACTCCAGCCTCATCCCCAGCCCAGGTCCAGCCCTGCCCAAGCCTCTGCCCTGCCCCAGCCCCAGCTCTGCACCGAACGCAGCCCCGGTCCTGCCCTGCCCCAGCCCTGCCCCAGCCCTAGCCCAGCCCTGCCCTCAGCCCCAGCCCCAGCCCCACACTCGGCCCCAGCCCAGACCCCTGCCCCAGCCCAAGCACTGGCCCAGCCCCAGTCCCAGCCCCAGCCCCATCCTTGCCCCAAGCCCAGCCCTAGCCCGGCCCCAGCTCCAGCCCCAGCCCCAGCCCAGTCCCCAGCCCAGCCCCAGCCCCAACCTCAGCCCCAGCCCAGCTCCAGCCACAGCCCAGCCACAGCCCTGGACCCAGCCCCAGCCCAGCCCCATCCTTAGCCCTGCCCCAGCCCTGCCCTGAGCCCAGCCCCAGCCCCAGGCCGGCCCCAGTTCTACCCCAGCCCCAGCCCCAGCCCAACCCTGGACGCAGCCCCAGCCTCAGCCCAGACCCATCCTAGCCCCAGCCCCAGTCCAGCCCCTGCCCTGGACCCAGTCCCAGACCCAGCCCAGCCCCAGCCCAGCCCCAGCCACCACCTTGGACCCAGCCCCAGCCCCAGCTCCAGCCCAGCCCCTGCCCTGGACCCAGCCCCAGCCCCACCCCAGCCTCATCCCCAGCCGCAGCACTGCCCCTGCCCCATACCTGCCCCGGCCCAACCCCAGCCCAGCCCTGCCCCTGCCCTGGACTCAGGCCCTGCCCAGGTCCCAGCCCCAGCCCAGCCCCAGCCCAGCCCCTGCCCTGGACCCAGCCCCAGCCCCACCCCAGCCTCATCCCCAGCCGCAGCACTGCCCCTGCCCCATACCTGCCCCGGCCCAGCCCCAGCCCAGCCCTGCCCCTGCCCTGGACCCAGGCCCTGCCCAGGTCCCAGCCCCAGCCCAGCCCCAGCCCCAGCCACAGCCCAGCCCCAGCCCTGGACCCAGCCCCAGTCGCAGCCCAGGCCCCAGCCAAGCCCTAGCCCAGCCCCAGCCCCACCCTCAGGCCCAGCCCAGCTCCAGCCACAGCCCAGCCACAGCCCTGGACCCAGCCCCAGCCCAACCCCAGCCCCAGCCCTACCCCCAGCCCATCCCCAGCCCCAGCCAAAGCGCTGCCCCAGCCCTGGACCCAGCCCCCGCCCCAGCCCTCTCCAAGTCCCCGCCCCAGCCCCAGCCCCAGCCCCACCCCCAGCCCCAGCCCCGGCCCCAGCCAAGCCCCACTCACGGCCCCATCCCCTGCCCCAGCCCAGCTCCAGACACAGCCCAGCCACAGCCCCTGCCCTGCCCTGCCCCAGCCCAGCCACAGCCCCTGCCCTGCCCTGCCCCAGCCCAGCCACAGCCACAGCCCTGCCCCTGCCGTGGACCCAGACCCAGCCCAGCCCCAGCCCCAGCCCCAGCCCAGCCCCAGCCCCACCCTCAGCACCAGCCCAGCCCCAGCCACAGCCCTGCCCCAGCCCTGGACCCAGCCCCAGCCCTGCCCCAGCCCAAACCCAGCCCCAGCCCAGCCCCCAACCCCGGCCCTACCCCTGCCCAGTCCCGGTCCATGCCCAGCCCCAGCCCTGCCCCCAGCCCAGTCCCAGACCCAGCCTGGCTCCAGCACTGTACCGAGCCCCAGACACAGCCCAGCCCCAGGCCCAGCCCCAGCCTAGCCCCAGCCCTGCCCCAGCCGCAGTCCAAGGCCTGACCTCAGCCCTGCCCCAGCCCTGGCTCCTGCCCTGTCCCCAGCACCGGCCCCTGCCCCAGCCCCAGCCCTAGCCGAACCCTGCTCTCAGCCCCAGCCCCAGCCCCAGCCCCACCCTCGGCCCCAGCCCAGCCCCTGCCCCGGCCCTGCCCCGGCCCAGCCCCAGCCCCAGCCCAGCCCCTGCCCTGGACCCAGTCCCAGCCCCAGCCCAGGCCCAGCCCATCCCCAGCCACCGCCGAGCCCCAGCCCTGCAACCAGCCCAGCCTAGCCCCACCCTGGACCCAACCACAGCCCCAGCCCTCTCCCAGTCCCCACCCCAGCCCCAGCCCCAGCCCCACTCCCGGCCCCATCCCCGGCCCCAGCCCAGCCCTGCCCCAGCCCCAGCCCTGCACCGAACCCAGCCCCAGCCCGGCCCCAGCCCTGCCCCAACCCAGCCCTGCCCCGGCCCAGCCCCAGCCCCAGCCCCAGCCCCAGCCCCAGCCCCAGCCCCAGCCAAACTCCACTCATGGCCCCATCCCTGGCCCCAGCCCAGCCCTGCCCCAGCCCCAGCCCCACCCCAGCCCCAGCCACCGCCCAGCCCCAGCCCTGGATCCAGCCCCAGTCGCAGCCCAGCCCCAGCCCCAGCCCAAGCCCTGCCCCAGCCCAGCCCCAGCCACAGACCAGCCCCTGCCCTGGACCCACCCTCAGTCCCAGCGCAGCCCCTGCCCCAGCCCCAGCCCTGCCCCAGCCCAGCCCCAGCCACAGCCCAGCCCCAGCCCTGGACCCAGCCCCAGTCGCAGCCCCGGCCCCAGCCCAGCCCTAGCCCAGCCCCAGCCCGACCCTCAGCCCCAGCCCAGTTCCAGCCACTGCCCAGCCACAGCCCTGGACCCAGGCCCAGCCCAGCCCCATCCCCAGCCCTGCCCTAGCTCCAGCCCTAGCCATGTCCCCAGCCTCGGCCCGTGCCCCTGCCCCGTCCCGTCCCTGTCCTTCCCCATCCCAGCCCCCAGCCCCAGCCCTGCCCTCAGCCCAGACGCAGACCCAGCCTGGCCACAGCCCTGTACCCAGCCCCAGCCCCAGCCACAGCCCTGCCCCAGCCGCAGCCCCAGGCCTGACCTCAGCCCTGCCCCAGCCCTGGCTCCTGCCCCAACCCTGGCTCCAGCCCTAGCCCCAGCCCTGTCCGCAGTCCCAGCCCCAGCCCCACCCCCAACCTGGACCCAGCCCCAGCCCCAGACCTGCCCCAGCCCCAGCCCTGCACCGAATTCAGGCCCAGCCCTACCCCAGCCCTGCCCTCGGCCCCAGCCCAGCCCCAGCCCCAGCCCTAGCCCAGCCCTGCCCTCAGCCCCAGCCCCAGCCCCTGCCCAGCCCTGCCCCGGCCCAGCCCCAGCCCCAGCCCAGCCCCTGCCCTGTCCCGAGCCCCAGCCACAGCCCAGACCCAGGCCCAGCCATAGCCCAGCCCTAGCCCTGCCCCAGCCGCAGCCCCAGGCCTGACCTCAGCCCTGCCCCAGCCCTGGCTCCTGCCCCAACCCTGGCTCCAGCACCAGCCCCAGCCCTGCGCCAAGCCAGCCCCAGCCCAAGGCCCAGCCTCAAGCCTAGTCCTGCCCCAGCCCTGGCCCCAATCCAGCCCCAGCCCTACCCCTACCTCAGCCCTAGCCCCAGCCCTGTCCGCAGCCCCAGCCCCAGCCCCAGCCCCAGCCTCGCCACCAGCCCAGCCCCAGCCCCAACCTTGGCCCCAGCCCAGCCCCAGTTCCAGCCCTGCCCCAGCCCCGGCCCCAGACTCGGCCCCAGCCCAGCCCCAGGCCTAGCCCTGTGCCAGCCCTACCCCAGCCCAGCCCCGGTCCCAGCCCAGCCCAAGCCCTGGCCCAGCCCCAGCCTAAACCCCAACCTTGCCCCCAGCTCAGCCCTAGCCCTGCCCCAGTCCCAGCCCCAGCCCAGCACCAGCCCTGGACCCAGCCCCACCCCAGCCTCATCCCCAGCCCAGCCCGAGCCCTGCCCCAGCCCCAGCCCCACCCCCGGACCCATCCCCGGTCCCAGCCCAGCCGTAGCCCAGCCCTGCCCCAGCCCTCGCCCTGCCCAGTCCCAGCCCTGCACCGAACCCAGCCCCAGCCCGGCCCCAGCCCTGCCCCAGGTCTGGCCCCAGCCCTGTCCCCAGCCGCGGCCCCTGCCCCAGCCCCAGCTCTAGCCCAGCCCTGCCCTCAGCCCCAGTCCCAGCCCCAGCCCCACCCTCGGCCCCAGCCCAGCCCCTGCCCCAGCCCAGCCCCTGCCCTTGACCCAGCCCCAGCCCAGCCCCTGCCCTTGACCCAGCTGCAGCCCAGCCCCAGCCACAGCCCCAGCCCAGCCACAGCCACAGCCCAGACCCAGCCCTGGACCCAGCCCCAGTCGCAGCCCCAGCCCCAGCCCCAGCCCAACCCCCAGCCCCAGCCCAGCCCCCAGCCCTGGCCCTACCCCTGCCCAGTCCCGGTCCATGCCCAACCCCAGCCCTGCCCCACCCTCGTCCCCAGCCCAGCCCCTGCCCCAGCCCTACCCCTGCCCAGTCCCGGTCCATGCCCAGCCCCAGCGTTGCCCAGCCCCAGCCCCAGCCCCAGCCCTGCCGAAGACTTGGCTCCAGCCCCAGCCCCAGCCCTGCCAAAGCCGAGCCCTTGGCCCCAGCCCAGCCCCAGCCCCAGCCTTAGCCCTGCCCTGGACCCAGCCGCAGCCCCACCCCAGCCTCATCCCCTGCCCAGCCCCAGCCCTGCCCCAGCCTAGGCCCAGGCCCAGTCCAGCCCCTGCCCTGGACCCAGTCCCAGCCCCAGCCCAGGCCCAGCCCATCCCCAGCCACCGCCGAGCCCCAGCCCTGCAACCAGCCCAGCCTAGCCCCACCCTGGACCCAACCACAGCCCCAGCCCTCTCCCAGTCCCCACCCCAGCACCAGCCCCAGCCCCACTCCCGGCCCCAGCCCAGCCCCTGCCCCGGCCCTGCCCCGGCCCAGCCCCAGCCCCAGCCCTGCACCGAACCCAGCACAAGCCCGGCCCCAGCCCTGCCCCAGCCCAGCCCTGCCCCGGCCCAGCCCCAGCCCCAGCCCCAGCCCCAGCCCCAGCCAAACCCCACTCATGGCCCCATCCCTGGCCCCAGCCCAGCCCTGCCCCAGCCCCAGCCCCACCCCAGCCCCAGCCACCGCCCAGCCCCAGCCCTGGATCCAGCCCCAGTCGCAGCCCAGCCCCAGCCCCAGCCCCAGCCCTGCCCAAGCCCAGCCCCAGCCACAGACCAGCCCCTGCCCTGGACCCAGCCTCAGCCCCAGCCCAGCCCCTGCCCCAGCCCAAGCCCTGCCCCAGCCCAGCCCCAGCCACAGCCCAGCCCCAGCCCTGGACCCAGCCCCAGTCGCAGCCCCGGCCCCAGCCCAGCCCTAGCCCAGCCCCAGCCCCACCCTCAGCCCCAGCCCAGCTCCAGCCACTGCCCAGCCACAGCCCTGGACCCAGGCCCAGCCCAGCCCCATCCCCAGCCCTGCCCTAGCCCAGCCCCAGCGCTGGACCAAGCCCCACCCCTGAGCCAAACCCAGCCCCAGCCTGGCCGCAGCCCTGCCCTAGCTCCAGCCCTAGCCCTGGCCCCAGCCTCGGCCCGTGCCCCTGCCACGTCCCTGTCCTGCCCCATCCCAGCCCCCAGCCCCAGCCCTGCCCTCAGCAGACCCAGCCTGGCCACAGCCCTGTACCCAGCCCCAGCCCCAGCCACAGCACAGCCCCAGGCCCAGCCCCAGCCTAGCCCCAGCCCTGCCCCAGCCGCAGCCCCAGGCCTGACCTCAGCCCTGCCCCAGCCCTGGCTACTGCCCCAACCCTGGCTCCAGCACCAGCCCCAGCCCTGCGCCAGGCCAGCCCCAGCCCAAGGCCCAGCCTCAAGCCTAGTCCTGCCCCAGCCCTGGCCCCAATCCATCCCCAGCCCTACCCCTACCTCAGACCTAGCCCCAGCCCTGTCCGCAGCCCCAGCCCCAGCCCCAGCCCCACCCTCGCCACCAGCCCAGCCCCAGCCCCAACCTTGGCCCCAGCCCAGCCCCAGTTCCAGCCCTGCCCCAGCCCCGGCCCCAGACTCGGCCCCAGCCCAGCCCCAGGCCTAGCCCTGTGCCAGCCCTACCCCAGCCCAGCCCCAGTCCCAGCCCAGCCCAAGCCCTGGCCCAGCCCCAGACTAAACCCCATCCTTGCCCCCAGCTCAGCCCTAGCCCTGCCCCGGTCCCAGCCCCAGCCCAGCACCAGCCCTGGACCCAGCCCCACCCCAGCCTCATCCCCAGCCCTGCACCGAACCCAGCCCCAGACCTGCCCAGTCCCGGTCCATGCCCAGCCCCAGCCCTGCCCAGCCCCAGCCCCAGCCCCAGCCCTGCCCAAGACTTGGTTCCAGCCCCAGCCCCAGCCCTGCCAAAGCCGAGCCCTTGGCCCCAGCCCAGCCCCAACCCCAGCCTTAGCCCTGCCCTGGACCCAGCCGCAGCCCCACCCCAGCCTCATCCCCTGCCCAGCCCCAGCCCTGCCCCAGCCCAAGCCCCAGCCCCAGCCCCAGACCCAGCCCCATCCCTGCCCCCAGCCCAGCGCCAGCCCCAACCCTGCCCCATCCCAGCCCCAGCCCCAGCCCCAGCCCAAGCCTTGCCCCAGTCCCTGCCCCAGCCCAGTCCTGGTCCCAGCCCAGCCACAGCCCTGCCCCAGCCCTGCCCCAGCCCAGCCCCAGCCCCCCCCCAGCCCCAGCCCTGGACCCAGCCCCAGCCCCAGCCCCAACCCTGCACCAACCCAGCCCCAGCCCAAGGCCCAGCCTCAAGCCTAGTCCTGCCCCAGCCCAGGCCCCAATCCAGCCCCAGCCCTACCCCTACCTCAGCCCTAGCCCCAGCCCTGTCCGCAGCCCCAGCCCCAGCCCCAACCTCGCCAACAGCCCAGCCCCAGCCCCAACCTTGCCCCCAGCCCAGACCCAGTTCCAGCCCTGCACCAGCCCTGCCCCTGTCCCTGCCCCAGCCCCTGCCTCAGACTCGGCCCCAGCCCTGCCCCAGCCCAGCCCCAGCCACCGCACAGCCCCAGCCCTAGCCCCAGCCCTGTCCGCAGCCCCAGCCCCAGCCCCAACCCCACCCTGGACCCAGCCCCAGCCCCAGCCCTGCCCCAGCCCCAGCCCTGCACCGAATTCAGCCCCAGCCCGGCCCCAGCCCTGCCCTCGGCCCCAGCCCAGCCCCAGCCCCAGCCCTAGCCCAGCCCTGCCCTCAGCCCCAGCCCCAGCCCCTGCCCAGCCTTGCCCCGGCCCAGCCCCAGCCCCAGCCCAGCCCCTGCCCTGGACCCAGCCACAGCCCCAGCCCAGCCCCAGCCCCAACCCCAGCCCTGCCCCAGCCCAGCCCCAGCCACAGCCCAGCCCCTGCCCTGGACCCAGCCACAGCCCCAGCCCAGCCCCAGCCCCAACCCCAGCCCTGCCCCAGCCCAGCCCCAGCCACAGCCCAGCCCCAGCCCTGGACCCAGCCCCAGTCGCAGCCTCGGCCCCAGACCCAGCCCCAGCCCCAGCCCCAACCCAACCCCTGCCCCAGACCTGCCCCCAGCCCTGGCCCTACCCCTGCCCAGTCTCGGTCCATGCCCAGCCCCAGCCCTGCCCCACCCTCGTCCCCAGCCCAGCCCCTGCCCCAGCCCTACCCCTGCCCAGTCCCGGTCCATGCCCAGCCCCAGCCCTGCCCAGCCCTGCCCCAGCCCCAGCCCTGCCCAAGACTTGGTTCCAGCCCCAGCCCCCACCCTGCCCCAGCCCCGCCCTCGGCCCCAGCCCAAGCCCCGTACCCTGCCCCAGCCCCAGCCCTAGCCCAGTCCCGCCCTCGGCACCAGCCCAAGCCCCTGCCCCAGGGCTGCCCCGGCCCAGCCCCAGCCCCAGCCCAGCCCCTGCCCTGGACCCAGCCCCAGCCCAGCCCCAGCCACAGCCCCAGCCCAGCCCCAGCCCAGCCCCAGTGTGGTGGGGGGAAGGGTAAGGCCAAGAAGCCTCCTCCCTTCCCCCTTGTAAAGTAAAGGGAAAGAAAAATTGAAGGGAAATGAAAAAAAAACTCACAAGCTGAATTAGCAAAGCAGTGGAGCTATGTTTACAAAGCAGTGTAGGGTATGCAGGGGAATATTTACAAATTTACAATATCTACAATATATACAAAGATATACAACAGAGTAACACAGAAATGAGAGTGACCCCCTCGGACAGAGAGGGGTTCCCCACCTCCGCTCTCCCCTCTCTTCCCCCCCTTTCCCCAGAATGGGATAGAAAGAGAAACAAAAGAGAGGAAAAAAGTTTAGAAGCAGTTCGTGTTAATTGGAAGGGAGTTAATACAGGCCTTTATCTGGTTTTCAAGGCCGAGGCCTTGGCAGAAAGCCCAGCACAAAACAGAGCTGCTGCACGAAGAAGAGGCGGAAGCAAGACTGAAAATAAAGTGCTGGAAAAACCCAGTATACCCTCCTGCTGTCCCAGTTCAGAAGGTGATTCCTCCCACTCTTCCAATGAAATTAGTTTAGATTATTCCTTCCGTTTACCAACTTCCGTCCACCGTCTTAAGGGGGCAACGTCAACCGGCCACACCCAGCCACAGCCCAGCCCCTGCCCTGGACACAGCCTCAGCCCCAGCCCAGCCCCAGCCCCAGCCCCAGCCCTGCCCCAGCCCAGCCCCAGCCACAGCCCAGCCCCAGCCCTGGACCCAGCCCCAGTCGCAGCCCCGGCCCCAGCCCAGCCCTAGCCCAGCCCCAGCCCTACTGCAAGAAGGGGGCCGCTTTAACGACCAATTTGATCAGCGGATTCCACTTTATTGAGCATCAGACACATCTTATATACAGTTTGCTATAATTATGCCCACTTGGCAACATATTATTGGTTGCTCTCTAAAAGGTTACATCATTGTTTTCACAACTCTGTGGAATTCTTCCATCCGGCCTAATTGCTCTCTTTCCCAGATCTCGCCTTCTCCTTATCTTGCTTGCCTCCCATCTCAGGGGCAGCTGGACTTCAGCATACCAAGCAATCAGCACTTTCTCACATCTCCTCTCCGCCAGTATATTATCAACAGAGAATTCTTCAAGGCCTGAATTGCACAGGTGTTCCTGGGACCCATGTCCCCTCTTGTCCGACAACAATTCCCCCGTTTTTCTTTTGTGCAAGTAAGGCCTTGGAAGTTATTCTTTGAACACTTTGCATAATACAATTATAAACAAGTTTAACAATAATCAAAATGAGTACAATAATACCTAAGAACCTTAAAACTTACTACTATAATTAACAAACATATTTACATTAAGTCTGGGTATCCCTATCAGACATGTCTGAAAAAGTTTAATCAATTCATTATTACCTGTTATGTTGCATCTTTATTTTCTCTAGGATGGTCAAAAATCATAATTTGTTTAAGGGTAGCAAGATTTCTTTAATCTGTAAAGGTAGATCTGGCCAGGCTCTAGCTTCACAGACAGAAAACTTGCAGGCAATCAGCAAGAGCAAAAGAGCTTCATTGCTTTGCCCAATATAAAATTACCCATAATAATGTGTTTTTGCTCATCCTAGTAATACTAATCTCTTATTGGTACCAACTTCACCCAAAAAGCAACCTTACAATAGTTTTCTTCATCTTATATAGTTTCATCATCTATATAAGCAAACTTATGCTAAATAGAAGGGAGGCATATGATAGTCTTAGAATAGGTGGTCAAATCCCTTCTCCCTACATTCAGTGTGGTAAGGGTCAGAGCATCCACTTTCACACATGCTCAATTGTGCAGGCTTCTTATCTGAAGAAAACAAATTCCCAGTTCTGAATGTTTATCTTTAAGACAGCTCCTTCTCTTTCTCTTTACCCTCTAAACAGGCCTTACAAGATCCTGACCCTTAATCCCAGTGCACTCTAAGTCTTACAATTTTAACACAAATCACCAGTATATTCGTCACAATTCCCCCTTTTTTTTTTTTTCTTTTTTTTTTTTTTTTTTTTTTTTTTTTGGTCACCATTGATTTGTGTTAAAAGTTCCAGATATTTCAGAACCTTCTTAATTGGATCACAATTAAGTTCATCTGTTCTGATCACATTCTGATCATAACCATTTGCTTGTAACTTATTGGCATAAACAATTTCATCTAAAGGTCTTACCATTTTAAAACAACAATTACAATGAATTACACAGATCAGTATTACAATTATTCCAACAGGTATTGCAAAGAATTTTTTAAAGCAACTTATAGTCGATAAGCAAGAAGTTAACTTATCCCATATTTCTTTAAATCCACAAGAAGTATCATCTAAAGAAATCTGATGTAATATCTGATTGTGGTTTACAATCGCCTGTAAATCTGTTTTCACTCGTTTATCTAGATTAACATAACTACAACAACTTACATTTATGACTACACATACACCCCCTTCCTTAACATATAAAAAATCCAAAGCTAATCTATTCTGAGTAGATATTTTCGAGAGACTATTGATTTCATTTGCTGCGCTTTTATTGCATCTGTGCTTGCATTTACCATGATTTCAACTGTAGCAGAAAAATTTAGCATTGCTTTTTCAAGTTCAAGTCTTTTCTCTCTGGTCTGATCAAGATTCCACACATGGGAACGTGGTTTTTGATTTCGATTGGACTACTTATGTACAAATAGGGTTAGGATCAAAATTAGGCTCCACCAAGTATATGTAAACTCTGCCTCCTCGGCCTGCTGGGGTGCAACCAGCAGCCGGGTGTATTTTCTTCTCGGCAGCAGTTACATTCTTCAGGAGCCCTACAGATTTTTTAACTCCTTACCCCACTTCAAAATTCCATTTGGAGTCTCTTCTCTATTTCCTTGGTTAGTTTGTTTACCATTTCCCATTGTGCTTTTGTTATTTCAATTCCTCTGCCTTCAAAATCTTATGTCTCTTACTTTTCCTTTTACTAATCCTTTTAATTATTCCTGAGCTTTCCCAACGAAAATTTCTCTAGTCTTTATTTCCCACTTATGCCAATCCCTTTCAATAATTTTCCATGGGGATTTAAATCCTTTTTCTCACCACAAAATAGGTTTTCTGTATTTACCAGCCCAAACTGCCTATTTTCAAATTCATCATTCAGGACAAAATATTTTTTTGATTGATGCTTTTGACCCCAGATTATCAGAACAGTTATTGTGATCGATGTTCGACTTCATGGGAAATGCTGTTTCCTCTTAGTCTTGGTTCTTCTGCACATTAGTGAAGGAATAGTTGTTAAAATTAATACCTCTTTACTACAAACCTTAACTTATGCTAATACCAAAAATCCTTAAACCCTTAAAAAACTATGTTAAAATTAATCCATCAAATCAGTGTCTAGAAAGAAATAAAATTGTTACATTAACTAAAAAACACTTTCCAAAATTAAAACCTGTTTATACATTCCTTAACTATATTACATGGAGCTCCTTTGAAATGCCTAGGCAGACAACTAAGAAGGTTCGAACCAAAAGAAAATCTTACAATTTGAACTCTTAACTAAGTGCATACACCTTACTGCAATTACTATGTACTAAGTACTTATAAATACCAAATGCTTACTTATTCATTATGCTTATTAGAAAAACTTAACAAAACTCTAAATAACAAATCTCTGAAAGACGTTACAATCAGAAATGACAAAATGAGTACTGTTGCTTTAAATCAAAACAGAGTAGTGCGGCTAAAGCCGCTGCGGGGGAAAGGGGTGGGGGCTGCTGCCGTGGCAGCTGCTCCGCTGCTACTGTCGGCGCTGTCGGTGTCGGTGGTGCGTCAGCCGGTACCCGCCTTGGTCGGCGCCGTCGGTATCCGCGGGGGCCGGCAGGGCTCGCGGGAGGAGAGCGGTGGCAGGAACGCTGTAACCGCGAGCCTCCAAGCGCTCCATTTTTTCTAAGAGGGGCCGTAAAGCAAAGTCGGCGCTGTTTGAATTCCTCGCTGCCGGTGTTATCTTCCGAGTCCGAGCCGTCGCTGGCGATGTCAGAGGAAGGTTCCCCGCTGTGTGCAAACGGCAGTGGTGACGGCTGGTAAACGCGGTGTGGTCGCCGCAAGATGTATCGGGGGCGGCCCCGGTCGATCGGTCGATAGATCTCAGACACGTCTTTCAGCTGCAACTCAGATACACCTGGCGCTGCATCTCGTCCTGACAAGGTTGCTCTAACTGCAGCAGCCATTCGCTGTTTCAGTTCGTAGGTTTTAACACAGTTCATGCATTCTCGCCACGACTTTTGCAGCTTTATAGCAGTTTTATCACCATCTATAACCAAGTCCCACAACTTGTTCCTGTATTCTCTCCAACAAGCTTCATCAAAATAACTATCTCCGCTAGGGAAATGCCCTAAAGCGGATCTATGGGCCAAAAGTCCAGGCATTACTTTAGACGATATCTCCGCCTTATGCTTTTCGATGACACTGTATTTCGCCTGATGACTGCTTATAGGGTCGGCCTTGCCCTTTCGAGTTTGTGCGCAAAAATACTAAGGCTGCCATAACCTGCTGACTATGCTCAAGCTGTTTTGTCATTGTCATTGACAACACCTCAGCCTGTTTTTGTAATCCCTTATCAATCACCTCCGTCAGCATGGCCATCGGATTGCTTGGCAAGTCCTGAGCCCTCTGCAACAATTCGGCTACTGTCCATCTAGGATCTGCTGATGTAATAAGCTGCTGTGTCTGCTGGTTCCCATTCTGCATTAAACACTGCCTTAAAATTGCCTCTCGGATACCTTCTCCTACGCTTGCTGCTCTAAGTGCGGCAAGCAACTTATCCACAAATTCACCAAGAGGTTTCTGTCTACCTTGCTTAGTTCCCATATAGTAAGGATTTGCATTTCCATCCTTCTGCTTGTCAAAAGCCATCCTTAGTATCTGGGCTGATGCTTGCAAAACAGGCGGCTGTAAAAGTGCCTGTAACTCTGGTCTCTCATTCTGTCCCGTTCCACACAACTGATCTACTGTTACATCAAATAATGGATCGTTTTGCTGTCTTTGTACTCCAGCTGATTGTCTAGCTAGGTGTTCCCACTCATTCAAAAATGTCATAAATTGAGATGCTGTTAGGATCAGCTTCATAACATTATAAGAATCTCTAGGTAACATATTATAGTTCATGTAAATAAAATCAATCATCTGTCTAGCTGGTTCAGATTGAACCCCAAATTGACTCGCAGTCTGTCTTAATTGAGATAACAATTTCCATGGCAATTGGGTTACATCAGCCTGAAAAACATTTTGCTCCCTAGGGACCTGTGTATACATTACTGGAAGAACTTGATGTGAAGCAGCCAGCCGGCTAAGCCCTTCCTGATCTCCTTCGGTATTTAAGTGTTCTGCAACCTTTCGCCAATACTCTGCGTGCTTTCTCGCATGATCTTTAACACCACCTCCAGGATCTATCGCCCTGTTTGTCTCCTCTCCCTCACTTACTTTCTTCTCCTGTACAATTTGCTCAGCTAAAAGAGACGGGGAAGGCTCCTCAGCAGAGTCCTGTGTTACAGATTGTAATTCGACTCTGCCACCTAACCCTTTTACACACGCAGCCTTCTCCTTTCTTAAATAATCCTGAACCTCTTCTGACAAAGGCAACCCAGCATGTGTAACACTTGCTCCATTTGGGTCCGTATGATCTAATCGTACCCTGGCTTGATAAGCTGCCATTTGCTCAGCACGATGCTGATCCAATGCTGTCATAACCATCTTCCACCATTTTCCACACTCCTTTGCTCGTTTTTCATCATCTAAGCCATGCAGCCACAAGTCTTGTCCAGACTTTTTCCACTGCAATCTTTCAAACACCTCATTTGGGTCCTTAAAATATCCTAACTCTTCTGCATAGCTTAACAGCGGCACCAACTCCTTTGTAAAATTTAACTTACACTGTCGCTTTTCTAAAAAGCATATAAATAAATCATACGCTGCCTGCCTATCCATAACCGTATTTAAACGTTAATACCTGTGCGCACAGACCTCGTTTAAGCAGTTTCCGGCTCTACAGCGTCTTCGGCTTCAAGGCTGTCTTCCCTTTTCTTGCAGCCTCCGGTACTGCTATCCCGGGCCGGCCGTCTTCTTGCCTCCCGGCTTACTGCGAATCTCCCAACGTCCCGAAGAACTTCTTAAACCCTAACGTTTGTCTTCATTAGGGTCCCGTGTTCGAGCGCCACTTACTGCAAGAAGAGGGCCGCTTTAACGACCAATTTGATCAGCGGATTCCACTTTATTGAGCATCAGACACATCTTATATACAGTTTGCTATAATTATGCCCACTTGGCAACATATTATTGGTTGCTCTCTAAAAGGTTACATCATTGTTTTCACAACTCTGTGGAATTCTTCCATCCGGCCTAATTGCTCTCTTTCCCAAATCTCGCCTTCTCCTTATCTTGCTTGCCTCCCATCTCAGGGGCAGCTGGACTTCAGCATACCAAGCAATCAGCACTTTCTCACATCTCCTCTCCACCAGTATATTATCAACAGAGAATTCTTCAAGGCCTGAATTGCACAGGTGTTCCTGGGACCCATGTCCCCTCTTGTCCGACAACACAGCCCCACCCTCAGCCCCAGCCGAGCTCCAGCCACAGCCCAGCCACAGCCCTGGACCCAGCCCCAGCCCAGCCCCAGCCCCAGCCCTGCCCCAGCCCTGCCCCAGCCCAGCCCCAGCCCCAGCCCAGCCCCTGCTCTGGACCCAGCCCCAGCCCAGCCCCAGCCACAGCCCCAGCCCTGCCCCAGCCCAGCCCTAGCCATAGCCCAGCCCCAGCCCTGGACCCAGCCCCAGCCCCAGCCCTGCCCCAGCCTAGCACAAACCCCAGTCCAGCCCCTGCCCTGGACCCAGTCCCAGCCCCAGCCCTGCCCCAGCCCAGCCCCAGCCACCGCCCTGCCCCAGCCCTGTCCCCAGCCCAGCTCCAGCCACAGCCCTGCCCTAGCCCAGCCCCAGCCCTGGACCAAGCCCCAGCCCTGAGCCGAACCCAGCCCCAGCCTGGCCCCAGCCCTATCCCGAGCCCCAGCCACCACCCAGCCCCAGCCCTGCCCCCAGCCCAGCCCCAGCCCCACCCTGGACCCAGCCCCAGCCCCAGCCCTGCCCCAGCCTTGCCCCAGCCTAGCCCCTGCCCCAGCCCAGCCCCTGCCCTGGACCCAGCCCCAGCCCCACCCCAGTCTCATCCCATCCACAGCCCTGCCCCAGCCCTAGCCCTGCCCCGGCCCAGCCCCAGCCCCAGCCCAGCCCCTGCCCTGGACCCAGCCCCTGCCCTGGACCCAGCCCCAGCCCAGCCCAGCCCCAGCCCCAGCCACAGACCAGCTCCAGCCCTGGACCTAGCCCCAGTCGCAGCCCCGGCCCCAGCCCTGCCCTAGCCCATCCCCAGCCCCAACCTCAGCCCGAGCCCAGCTCCAGCCACAGCCCAGCCACAGCCCTGGACCCAGCCCCAGCCCAGCCCCAGCCCCAGCCCTGCCGTAGCCCAGCCCCAGCCCTGCCCCAGCCCAACCCCAGCCCCAGCCCTGTACCCAGCCCAGCCCCAGCCCCAGCCAAAGCCCTGCCCCGGCCCAGCCCCAGCCACCGCCCAGCCCCAGCACTGGACCCAGCCCCTGCCCTGGACCCAGCCCCAGCCCAGCCCAAGCCCCAGCCCCAGCCACAGACCAGCTCCAGCCCTGGACCTAGCCCCAGTCGCAGCCCCGGCCCCAGCCCTGCCCTAGCCCATCCCCAGCCCCAACCTCAGCCCCAGCCCAGCTCCAGCCACAGCCCAGCCACAGCCCTGGACCCAGCCCCAGCCCAGCCCCAGCCCCAGCCCTGCCGTAGCCCAGCCCCAGCCCTGCCCCAGCCCAACCCCAGCCCCAGCCCTGTACCCAGCCCAGCCCCAGCCCCAGCCCTCTCCCAGTCCCCGCCCCAGCCCCAGCCCCAGCTCCGGCCCCAGCCAAGCCCCACTCACGGCCCCATCCCCGGCCCCAGCCCAGCTCCAGCCACAGCCCAGCCACAGCCCCTGCCCTGCCCCGCCCCAGCCCTGCCCCAGCCTAGCCCCAGTGTGGTGGGTGGAAGGGTAAGGCCAAGAAGCCTCCTCCCTTCCCCCTTGTAAAGTAAAGGGAAAGAAAAATTGAAGGGAAATGAAAAAAAACCTCACAAGCTGAATTAGCAAAGCAGTGGAGCTATGTTTACAAAGCAATGTAGGGTATGCAGGGGAATATTTACAAATTTACAATATCTACAATATATACAAAGATATACAACAGAGTAACACAGAAATGAGAGTGACCCCCCTCGGACAGAGAGGGGTTCCCCACCTCCGCTCTCCCCTCTCTTCCCCCCCTTTCCCCAGAATGGGATAGAAAGAGAAACAAAAGAGAGGAAAAAAGTTTAGAAGCAGTTCGTGTTAATTGGAAGGGAGTTAATACAGGCCTTTATCTGGTTTTCAAGGCCGAGGCCTTGGCAGAAAGCCCAGCACAAAACAGAGCTGCTGCACGAAGAAGAGGCGGAAGCAAGACTGAAAATAAAGTGCTGGAAAAACCCAGTATACCCTCCTGCTGTCCCAGTTCAGAAGGTGATTCCTCCCACTCTTCCAATGAAATTAGTTTAGATTATTCCTTCCGTTTACCAACTTCCGTCCACCGTCTTAAGGGGGCAACGTCAACCGGCCACACCCAGCCACAGCCCAGCCCCTGCCCTGGACACAGCCTCAGCCCCAGCCCAGCCCCAGCCCCAGCCCCAGCCCTGCCCCAGCCCAGCCCCAGCCACAGCCCAGCCCCAGCCCTGGACCCAGCCCCAGTCGCAGCCCCGGCCCCAGCCCAGCCCTAGCCCAGCCCCAGCCCCACCCTCAGCCCCAGCCGAGCTCCAGCCACAGCCCAGCCACAGCCCTGGACCCAGCCCCAGCCCAGCCCCAGCCCCAGCCCTGCCCCAGCCCTGCCCCAGCCCAGCCCCAGCCCCAGCCCAGCCCCTGCTCTGGACCCAGCCCCAGCCCAGCCCCAGCCACAGCCCCAGCCCTGCCCCAGCCCAGCCCTAGCCATAGCCCAGCCCCAGCCCTGGACCCAGCCCCAGCCCCAGCCCTGCCCCAGCCTAGCACAAACCCCAGTCCAGCCCCTGCCCTGGACCCAGTCCCAGCCCCAGCCCTGCCCCAGCCCAGCCCCAGCCACCGCCCTGCCCCAGCCCTGCCCCCCAGCCCAGCTCCAGCCACAGCCCTGCCCTAGCCCAGCCCCAGCCCTGGACCAAGCCCCAGCCCTGAGCCGAACCCAGCCCCAGCCTGGCCCCAGCCCTATCCCGAGCCCCAGCCACCACCCAGCCCCAGCCCTGCCCCCAGCCCAGCCCCAGCCCCACTCTGGACCCAGCCCCAGCCCCAGCCCTACCCCAGCCTTGCCCCAGCCTAGCCCCTGCCCCAGCCCAGCCCCTGCCCTGGACCCAGCCCCAGCCCCACCCCAGTCTCATCCCATCCACAGCCCTGCCCCAGCCCCAGCCCTGCCCCGGCCCAGCCCCAGCCCCAGCCCAGCCCCTGCCCTGGACCCAGCCCCTGCCCTGGACCCAGCCCCAGCCCAGCCCCAGCCCCAGCCACAGACCAGCCCCAGCCCTGGACCTAGCCCCAGTCGCAGCCCCGGCCCCAGCCCTGCCCTAGCCCATCCCCAGCCCCAACCTCAGCCCCAGCCCAGCTCCAGCCACAGCCCAGCCACAGCCCTGGACCCAGCCCCAGCCCAGCCCCAGCCCCAACCCTGCCGTAGCCCAGCCCCAGCCCTGCCCCAGCCCAACCCCAGCCCCAGCCCTGTACCCAGCCCAGCCCCAGCCCCAGCCAAAGCCCTGCCCCGGCCCAGCCCCAGCCACCGCCCAGCCCCAGCACTGGACCCAGCCCCAGCCCCAGCCCTCTCCCAGTCCCCGCCCCAGCCCCAGCCCCAGCTCCGGCCCCAGCCAAGCCCCACTCACGGCTCCATCCCCGGCCCCAGCCCAGCTCCAGCCACAGCCCAGCCACAGCGCCTGCCCTGCCCTGCCCCAGCCCTGCCCCAGCCCAGCCCCAGCCCCTGCCCCAGCCCCAGCCCCAGCCCAGCCCCAGCCCCACCCTCAGCACCAGCCCAGCTCCAGCCACAGCACAGCCACAGCCCTGGACCTAGCTCCAGCCCAGCCCCAGCCCCAGCCACAGCCCTGCCCCAGCCCTGGACCTAGCCCCAGCCCTAGCCCAGCCCCAGACCCAGCCCCAGCCCAACCCCAGCCCCAGCTGTGCCCCAGCCCAAACCCAGCCCCAGCCCAGCCCCCAGCCCCAGCCCTACCCCTGCCCAGTCCCGGTCCATGCCCGGCCCCAGCCCTGCCCCACCCTCGTCCCCAGCCCAGCCCCTGCCCCAGCCCTACCCCTGCCCAGTCCCGGTCCATGCCCAGCCCCAGCCCTGCCCAGCCCCAGCCCTGCCCAAAACTTGGTTCCAGCCCCAGCCCTAGCCCTGCCCTGGACCCAGCCCCAGCCCCAGCCCTATCCCCATCCCTGCCCCCAACCCAGCCCCAGCCCCAGCCCCAGCCCCAGCCCCAGCCCAAGCCCTGCCCCAGTCCCTGCCCCAGCCCAGTCCTGGTCCCAGCCCAGCAACAGCCCAGCCCCAGCACTGCCCCAGCCCAGCCCCAGCCCCAGCCCAGCCCCAGCCCTGGACCCAGCCCTGCCCTCAGACCCAGCCCCAGCCCCAGCCCCAGCCCCACCCTCGGACCCAGCCCAGCCCCTGCCCCAGCCCTGCCCCGGCCCAGATCCAGACAAAGCCCAGCCCCTGCCCTGGACCCAGCCCCAGCCCAGCCACAGCCACAGCCCAGCCGCAGCCCTGGACCCAGCCCCAGCCCCAGCCCAATCCCAGCCCCAGACGTGCCCCAGCCCAACCCCAGCCCCAGCCCAGCCCCCAGCCCCGGCCCTACCCCTGCCCAGTCCCGGTCTATGCCCAGCCCCAGCCCTGCCCCACCCTCGTCCCCAGCCCAGCCCCTGCCACAGCCCTACCCCTGCCCAGTCCCGGTCCATGCCCGGCCCCAGCCCTGCCCCACCCTCGTCCCCAGCCCAGCCCCTGCCCCAGCCCTACCCCTGCCCAGTCCCGGTCCATGCCCAGCCCCAGCCCTGCCCAGCCCCAGCCCTGCCCAAAACTTGGTTCCAGCCCCAGCCCTAGCCCTGCCCTGGACCCAGCCCCAGCCCCAGCCCTATCCCCATCCCTGCCCCCAACCCAGCCCCAGCCCCAGCCCCAGCCCCAGCCCCAGCCCAAGCCCTGCCCCAGTCCCTGCCCCAGCCCAGTCCTGGTCCCAGCCCAGCAACAGCCCAGCCCCAGCACTGCCCCAGCCCAGCCCCAGCCCCAGCCCAGCCCCAGCCCTGGACCCAGCCCTGCCCTCAGACCCAGCCCCAGCCCCAGCCCCAGCCCCACCCTCGGACCCAGCCCAGCCCCTGCCCCAGCCCTGCCCCGGCCCAGATCCAGACAAAGCCCAGCCCCTGCCCTGGACCCAGCCCCAGCCCAGCCACAGCCACAGCCCAGCCGCAGCCCTGGACCCAGCCCCAGCCCCAGCCCCAATCCCAGCCCCAGACGTGCCCCAGCCCAACCCCAGCCCCAGCCCAGCCCCCAGCCCCGGCCCCTACCCCTGCCCAGTCCCGGTCTATGCCCAGCCCCAGCCCTGCCCCACCCTCGTCCCCAGCCCAGCCCCTGCCACAGCCCTACCCCTGCCCAGTCCCAGTCCATGCCCAGCCCCAGCCCTGCCCAGCCCCATCCCCAGCCCCATCCCTGCCCAAGGCTTGGTTCCTGCCCCAGCCCCAGCCCTGCCCAAGCCTCGCCCTCGGCCCCAGCCCAGCCCCAGCCCCAGCCATAGCCCTGCCCTGGACGCAGCCCCAGCACCACCCCCAGCCTCATCCCCTGCTCAGCCCCAGCCCTGCCCCAGCCCAAGCCCCAGCCCCAGCCCCATCCCCATCCCTGCCCCCAGCGCAGCCCCAGCCCCCAGGCCTGCCCCATCCCAGCCCCAGCCCCAGCCCAAGCCCTGCCCCAGTCCCTGCCCCAGCCCCAGCCCCAGCCCCAGCCCAGCCCTAGCCCAGCCCTGACCCAGCCCCAGGCCTAGCCCAGCCCTGCCCTCAGCCCAGCCCCAGGCCTGGACCAAGCCCCAGCCCTGAGCCAAACCCAGCCCCAGCCTGGCCCCAGCTCTGCCCTAGCTCCAGCCCTAGCCCTGTCCCCAGCCTCAGCCCGTGCCCCTGCCCCAGTCCCAGTCCTGCCCCATCCCAGCCCCCAGCCCCAGCCCTGCCCTCAGCCCAGCCCCAGCCCCAGCCTGGCCCCAGCCCTGGCCTCAGCCCAGACCCAGCCCAGCCCCAGGCCCTGCCCCAGCCTAGCCACAGCCCTGCCCCAGCCCTGGCACCTGCCCCAGCCCTGGCTCCAGCCCCAGCCCCAGCCCTGCGCCAACCCAGCCCCAGCCCAAGGCCCAGCCTCAAGCCTACTCCTGCCCCAGCCCTGGCCACAATCCAGCCCCAGCCCTACCCCTACCTCAGCCCTAGCCCCAGCCCTGTCCGCAGCCCCAGCCCCAGCCCCACCCTCGCCACCAGCCCAACCCCAGCCCCAACCTTGGCCCCAGCCCAGCCCCAGTTCCAGCCCTGCCCCAGCCCTGCCTCTGTCCCGGCCCCAGCCCCTGCCCCAGACTCGGCCCCAGCCCTGCCCCAGCCCAGCCCTAGCCACAGCCCAGCCCCAGGCCTGGACCCAGCCCCAGTCGCAGCCCCGGCCCCAGCCCAGCCCTAGCCCAGCCCCAGCCCCACCCTCAGCCCCAGCCCAGCTCCAGCCACAGCCCAGCCACAGCCCTGGACCCAGCCCCACCCTCAGCCCCAGCCCCAGCCCTGCCCCAGCCCTGCCCTCAGCCCAGCCCCAGCCCCAGCCCGGACCCTGTCCTACCCCAGCCTAGCACCAGCCCCAGTCCAGCCCCTGCCCTGGAACCAGTCCGAGCCCCGGCCCAGACCCAGCCCTGCCCCAGCCTAGCCCCAACCCCAGCCCAGCCCCACCCTGGACCCAGCCCCAGACGCAGCCCAGCCCCAGCCCTGCCCTAGCCCTGCCCCAGCCACAGTCTAGACCCTGCCCTGGACGCCGTCCCAGCCCCAGCCCAGCCACCGCCCAGTCCCAGCCCTGCCCCCAGCCCAGCCCCAGCCCCACCCTGGACCCAGCCCCAGCCCCAGCCCTGCCCCAGCCCTGCCCCAGCCTAGCTCCAGCCCCAGCCAAGCCCCTGCCCTGGACCTAGCCCCAGCCCCACCCCAGCCTCATACCCAGCCCAGGCCCAGCCCTGCCCCAGCCCAGCCCCAGCCCCAGCCCAAACCCCAGCCAAGCCCCACTCACGGCCCCATCCCCGGCCCCAGCCTAGCCCTGCCCCTGCCCCAGCCCTGCACCGAACCCAGCCCCAGCCCGGCCCCAGCCCTGCCCCAGCCAGCCCTGCCCCGGCCCAGCCCCAGTACATCCCCAGCCCCAGCCCCAGCCCTGCCCGAGCCCAGCCCCAGTCACAGCCCAGCCCCAGCCCTGGATCCAGCACCAGTCGCAACCCCAGCCCCACCCTCAGCCCCAGCCCCAGCCCTGCCCTCAACCCAGCCCCAGACCCAGCCTGGCCCCAGGCCTGTCCCCAGCCCCAGCCCCATCCCAGCCCCCAGCCCCAGCCCTGCCCTCAGCCCAGACCCAGACCCACCCTCGCCACCAGCCCAGCCCCAGCCCCAACCTTGGCCCCAGCCCAGCCCCAATTCAAGCCCTGCCCCAGCCCTGCCCCTGCCCCGGCCCCAGCCCCAGCCCCAGACTCGGCCCCAGACCCAGCCACAGCCTCAGCCCTGTGCCAGCCCTACCCCAGCCCAGCCCAAGCCCTGGCCCAGCCCCAGCCCAAACCCCATCCTTGCCCCCAGCCCAGCCCTAGCCTTGCCCTCAGCCCAGCCCCAGCCCAGCCCCAGCCCCGGCCCCTGCCCCAGCCCCAGCCCCAGCCCGGCCCCAGTCCTTTTCCAGCCCTGGACCCAGACCCAGCCCCACCCCAGCCTCATTCCCAGCCCAGGCCCAGCCCTACCCCAGCCCCAGCCGCAGCCCCACCCCCGGATCCATCCCCGGTCCCAGCCCAGCCGTAGCCCAGCCCTGCCCCAGCCCCCGCCCTGCACCGAACCCAGCCCCAGCCCGGCCCCAGCTCTGGCCCCAGCCCTAGCCCAGCCCTGACCCAGCCCCAACCCCTGCCCCTGTCCCACCCTCGGCCCCAGCCCTGCCCCAGCACCCCGCCCTGCCCAGCCCCAGCCCTGCACCGAACCCAGCCCCAGCCTGGCCCCAGCACTGGCCCCAGCCCAGCCCAGCCCTGACCTCAGCCCCAGCCCCGGCCCCTGACCCAGCCCCAGCCCTAGCCCAGCCCTGACCTCAGCCCCAGCCCCTGCCCCTGTCCCACCCTCGGCCCCAGCATAGCCCCAGCCCCAGCCCAGCCCCTGCCCTGGACACAGTCCCAGCCCATCCCCAGCCCTGCCCCAGCCCTGCCCTCAGCCCAGCCCCAACCCCAGCCCGGCCCCAGTCCTGCCCCAGCCCTGGACACAGCCCCACCCTGGACCCAGCCCCAGCCCCAGCCCAGCCCCAGCCCTGCCCCAGCCTAGCCCCAGCCCCAGTCCAGCCCCTGCCCTGGACCCAGTCCCAGCCCCAGCCCAGCCCCAGCCTAGCCCCAGCCCCAGTCCAGCCCCACCCTGGACCCAGCCCCAGACGCAGCCCAGCCTCAGCCCTGCCCTAGCCCTGCCCCAGCCACAGTCTAGACCCTGCCCTGGACCCCGTCCCAGCCCCAGCCCAGCCACCGCCCAGTCCCAGCCCTGCCCCCAGCCCAGCCCCAGCACCATCCTGGACCCAGCCTCAGCCCCAGCCCTGCCCCAGGCCTGCCCCAGCCTCATCCCCAGCCCCAGCCCAGCCCCTGCCCTGGACCGAGCCCCAGCCCCACCCCAGCCCCAGCCCCAGCCCTGCCCCAGCCCAGCCCCAGTCACAGCCCAGCCCCAGCCCTGGATCCAGCACCAGTCGCAGCCCCAGCCCCACCCTCAGCCACAGCCCAGCTCCAGCCACATCACTGTACAGCCCTGGACCCAGCCCCAGCCCAGCACCAGCCCCAGCCCTGCCCTAGCCCAGCCCCAGCCTGGCCCCAGGCCTGCCCTAGCTCCAGCCCTAGCTCTGTCCCCAGCCTCGGCTCGTGCCCCAGCCCCAGTCCCAGTCCTGCCCCATCCCAGCCCCCAGCCCCAGCCCTGCCCTCAGCCCAGCCCCAGACCCAGCCTGGCCCCAGACCTGTCCCCAGCCCCAGCCCCAGGCCCAGCCCCAACGCCAGCCCCAGCCCTGCCCCAGCCGCAGCCGCAGGCCTGACCTCAGCCCTGCCCCAGCCCTGGCTCCTGCCCCAGCCCTGGCTCCAGCCCCAGCCCCAGCCCTGCCCAAGACTTGGTTCCAGCCCCAGCCCCAGCCCTGCGCCAACCCAGCCCCAGACCAAGGCCCAGCCTCAAGCCTAGTCCTGCCCCAGCCCTGGCCGCAGTCCAGACCCAGCCCTACCCCTACCTCAGCCCTAGCCCCAGCCCTGTCCGCAGCCCCAGCCCCAGCAACAGCCCCACCCTCGCCACCAGCCCAGCCCCAGCCCCAACCTTGCCCCCAGCCCAGAACCAGTTCCAGCCCTGCCCCAGCCCAGCCCCAGCCCCAGCCCTGCCCCAGCCCAGCTTCAGCCACCGCCCAGCCCCATCCCCAGCCCCAGCCCCGGCCCCAGCCCTGCCCCAGCTCTGGCCCCAGCCCTGGCCCCAGGCCCGGACCCTGCCCCAGCCCCAGCCCTAGCCCTGTCCCCAGCCCCGGCCCCCTGCCCCAGCCCCAGCCCTAGCCCAGCCCTGCCCTCAGCCCCAGCCCCAGGCCCAGCCCCATCCTCGGCCCCAGCCCAGCCCCTGCCTCAGCCCTGCCCCAGCCCAGCCCCAGCCCCAGCCCAGCCCCTGCCCTGGACCCAGACCCAGCCCAGCCCCAGCCACAGCCCCAGCCCTGCCCCAGCCCAGCCCTAGCCACAGCCCAGCCCCAGCCCCGGACCCAGCCCCAGTCGCAGCCCCGGGCCCAACCCAGCCCTAGCTCAGCCCAAGCCCCACCCTCAGCCCCAGCCCAGCTCCAGCCACAGCCCTGGACCCAGCCCTGCCCCAGCCCAGCCCCAGCCCCAGCCCAGCCCCTGCCCTGGACCCAGACCCAGCCCAGCCCCAGCCACAGCCCCAGCCCTGCCCCAGCCCAGCCCTAGCCACAGCCCAGCCCCGGACCCAGCCCCAGTCGCAGCCCCGGGCCCAACCCAGCCCTAGCTCAGCCCAAGCCCCACCCTCAGCCCCAGCCCAGCTCCAGCCACAGCCCTGGACCCAGCCCTGCCCCAGCCAGCCCTGCCCCAGTACATCCCCCAGCCCCAGCCCCAGCCCTGCCCGAGCCCAGCCCCAGTCACAGCCCAGCCCCAGCCCTGGATCCAGCACCAGTCGCAGCCCCAGCCCCACCCTCAGCCACAGCCCAGCTCCAGCCACATCACTGTACAACCCTGGACCCAGCCCCAGCCCAGCACCAGCCCCAGCCCTGCCCTAGCCCAGCCCCAGCCTGGCCCCAGGCCTGCCCTAGCTCCAGCCCTAGCTCTGTCCCCAGCCTCGGCCCGTGCCCCAGCCCCAGTCCCAGTCCTGCCCCATCCCAGCCCCCAGCCCCAGCCCTGCCCTCAGCCCAGCCCCAGCCCCAGCCTGGCCCCAGACCTGTCCCCAGCCCAGCCCCAGGCCCAGCCCCAACCCCAGCCCCAGCCCTGCCCCAGCCGCAGCCGCAGCCTGACCTCAGCCCTGCCCCAGCCCTGGCTCCTGCCCCAGCCCTTGCTCCAGCCCCACCCTCGCCACCAGCCCAGCCCCACCCTCGCCACCAGCCCAGCCCCAGCCCCAACCTCGCCCCCAGCCCAGCCCCAGCCCCAGCCCTGCCACAGCCCAGCTTCAGCCACCGCCCAGCCCCATCCCCAGCCCCAGCCCCGGCACCAGCCCTGCCCCAGCTCTGGCCCCAGCCCTGGCCCCAGCCCCGGCCCCTGCCCCAGCCCCAGCCCTAGCCCTGTCCCCAGCCCCGGCCCCTGCCCCAGCCCCAGCCCCAGCCCCATCCTCGGCCCCAGCCCACCCCCTGCCCCAGCCCTGCCCCAGCCCAGCCCCAGCCCAGCCCCAGCCCAGCCCCTGCCCTGGACCCAGACCCAGCCCAGCCCCAGCCACAGCCCCAACCCAGCCCTAGCCCAGCCCAAGCCCCACCCTCAGCCCCAGCCCAGCTCCACCCACAGCCCTGGACCCAGCCCTGCCCCTGCCCCAGCCCTGCCCCAGCCCAGCCCCAGCCCAGCCCCAGCCCCAGCCCCAGCCCTGCCCCAGCCCAGCCCCAGTCATAGCCCCAGCCCCACCCTCAGCCCCAGCCCAGCTCCAGCCACAGCCCTGCCACAGCCCTGGACCCAGCCCCAGCCCAGCCCCAGCCCCAGACCTGCCCTAGCCCAGCCCCAGCCTGGCCCCAGCCTTGTCCCCAGCCCCAGCCCCATCCCAGCCCCCAGCCCCAGCCCTGCCCTCAGCCCAGACCCAGACCCAACCATCGCCACCAGCGCAGCCCCAGCCCCAACCTTGGCCCCAGCCCAGCCCCAATTCAAGCCGTGCCCCAGCCCTGCCCCTGCCCCGGCCCCCAGCCCCGGCCCCAGACCCAGCCACAGCCTCAGCCCTGTGCCAGCCCTACCCCAGCCCAGCCCCTCTCCCAGCCAAGCCCAAGCCCTGGCCCAGCCCCAGCCCAAACCCCCCTCCTTGCCCCCAGCCCAGCCCTAGCCCTGCCCTCAGCCCAGCCCCAGCCCAGCCCCAGCCCCGGCCCCTGCCCCAGGCCCAGACCTAGCCCAGCCCTGCCCTCAGCCCCAGCCCCAGCCCCAGCCCCACCCTCGGCCCCAGCCCAGCTCCACCCCCAGCCCAGCGCCTGCCCTGGATCCAGCCCCAGCCCAGCCCCAGCCACAGCCCCAGCCCCAGGCCTGGACCCAGCCCCAGTCGCAGCCCCCGGCCCCAGCCCAGCCCTAGCCCAGCCCCAGCCCCACCCTCAGCCCCAGCCCAGCTCCAGCCACAGCCCACCCACAGCCCTGGACCCAGCCGCAGCCCAGCCCCATCCCCAGCCCTGCCCCAGCCATGCCCTTAGCCCAGCCCCAGCCCCAGCCCGGCCCCAGTCCTTCCCCAGCCCTGGACCCAGACCCAGCCCCGGACCCAGACCCAGCCCCACCCCAGCCTCATTCCCAGCCCAGGCCCAGCCCTACCCCAGCCCCAGCCACAGCCCCACCCCCGGATCCATCCCCGGTCCCAGCCCAGCTGTAGCTCAGCCCTGCCCCAGCCCCCGCCCTGCCCAGCCCCAGCCCTGCACCGAACCAGCCCCAGCCCGGCCCCAGCTCTGGCCCCAGCACTGTGCCCAGCCCCGGCCCCTGCCCCAGCCCCAGCCCAGCCCTGACCTCAGCCCCAGCCCCTGCCCCTGTCCCACCCTCGGCCCCAGCCCAGCCCCTGCCCCAGCACTGCCCCAGCCCAGCCCCAGCCCCAGCCCAGTCCCTGCTCTGGACACAGCCCCAGCCCATCCCCAGCCCTGCCCCAGCCCTGCCCTCAGCCCAGCCCCAACCCCAGCCCGGCCCCAGTCCTGCCCCAGCCCTGGACACAGCCCCACCCTGGACCCAGCCCCAGCCCCAGCCCAGCCCAAACCCTGCCCCAGCCTAGCCCCAGACCCAGTCCAGCCCCTGCCCTGGACCCAGTCCCAGCCCCAGCCCAGCCCCAGGCCAGCCCCAGCCACCGCCCAGCCCCAGCCCTGCCCCCAGCCCAGCCCCAGCACCATCCTGGACCCAGCCTCAGCCCCAGCCCTGCCCCAGGCCTGCCCCAGCCTCATCCCCAGCCCCAGCCCAGCCCCTGCCCTGGACCGAGCCCCAGCCCCAGCCCCAGCCCTGCCCCAGCCCAGCCCCAGTCACAGCCCAGCCCCAGCCCTGGATCCAGCACCAGTCGCAGCCCCAGCCCCACCCTCAGCCACAGCCCAGCTCCAGCCACATCACTGTACAACCCTGGACCCAGCCCCAGCCCAGCACCAGCCCCAGCCCTGCCCTAGCCCAGCCCCAGCCTGGCCCCAGGCCTGCCCTAGCTCCAGCCCTAGCTCTGTCCCCAGCCTCGGCCCGTGCCCCAGCCCCACTCCCAGTCCTGCCCCATCCCAGCCCCCAGCCCCAGCCCTGCCCTCAGCCCAGCCCCAGACCCAGCCTGGCCCCAGACCTGTCCCCAGCCCAGCCCCAGGCCCAGCCCCAACCCCAGCACCAGCCCTGCACCAGCCGCAGCCGCAGGCCTGACCTCAGCCCTGCCCCAGCCCTGGCTCCTGCCCCAGCCCTGGCTCCAGCCCCACCCTCGCCACCAGCCCAGCCCCACCCTCGCCACCAGCCCAGCCCCAGCCCCAACCTTGCCCCCAGCCCAGCCCCAGCCCCAGCCCTGCCACAGCCCAGCTTCAGCCACCGCCCAGCCCCATCCCCAGCCCCAGCCCCGGCCCCAGCCCTGCCCCAGCTCTGGCCCCAGCCCTGGCCCCAGCCCCGGCCCCTGCCCCAGCCCCAGCCCTAGCCCTGTCCCCAGCCCCAGCCGCAGACCCAGGCCCAGCCCCAGCCCCAGCCCAGCCCCAGGCCCTACCCCAGCCTAGCCCCAGTCCTGCCCCAGCCCAGCCCCAGTCACAGCCCAGCCCCAGCCCTGGATCCAGCACCAGTCGCAGCCCCAGCCCCACCCTCAGCCACAGCCCAGCTCCAGCCACATCACTGTACAGCCCTGGACCCAGCCCCAGCCCAGCACCAGCCCCAGCCCTGCCCTAGCCCAGCCCCAGCCTGGCCCCAGCCCTGCCCTAGCTCCAGCCCTAGCTCTGTCCCCAGCCTCGGCCCGTGCCCCAGCCCCAGTCCCAGTCCTGCCCCATCCCAGCCCCCAGCCCCAGCCCTGCCCTCAGCCCAGCCCCAGACCCAGCCTGGCCCCAGGCCTGTCACCAGCCCCAGCCCCATCCCAGCCCCCAGCCCCAGACCTGCCCTCAGCCCAGCCCCAGACACAGCCTGGCCCCAGACCTGTCCCCAGCCCCAGCCCCAGCCCTGCCCGAGCCCAGCCCCAGTCACAGCCCAGCCCCAGCCCTGGATCCAGCACCAGTCGCAACCCCAGCCCCACCCTCAGCCCCAGCCCCAGCCCTGCCCTCAGCCCAGCCCCAGCCTGGCCCCAGCCCTGTCCCCAGCCCCAGCCCCATCCCAGCCCCCAGCCCCAGCCCTGCACTCAGCCCAGACCCAGACCCAACCATCGCCACCAGCGCAGCCCCAGCCCCAACCTTGGCCCCAGCCCAGCCCCAATTCAAGCCGTGCCCCAGCCCTGCCCCTGCCCCCGGCCCCAGCCCCGGCCCCAGACCCAGCCACAGCCTCAGCCCTGTGCCAGCCCTACCCCAGCCCAGCCCCTCTCCCAGCCAAGCCCAAGCCCTGGCCCAGCCCCAGCCCAAACCCCCTCCTTGCCCCCAGCCCAGCCCTAGCCCTGCCCTCAGCCCAGCCCCAGCCCAGCCCCAGCCCCGGCCCCTGCCCCAGGCCCAGACCTAGCCCAGCCCTGCCCTCAGCCTCAGCCCCAGCCCCAGCCCCAGCCCCAGCCCCACCCTCGGCCCCAGCCCAGCTCCACCCCCAGCCCAGCGCCTGCCCTGGATCCAGCCCCAGCCCAGCCCCAGCCACAGCCCCAGCCCCAGGCCTGGACCCAGCCCCAGTCGCAGCCCCGGCCCCAGCCCAGCCCTAGCCCAGCCCCAGCCCCACCCTCAGCCCCAGCCCAGCTCCAGCCACAGCCCACCCACAGCCCTGGACCCAGCCGCAGCCCAGCCCCATCCCCAGCCCTGCCCCAGCCACGCCCTTAGCCCAGCCCCAGCCCCAGCCCGGCCCCAGTCCTTCCCCAGCCCTGGACCCAGACCCAGCCCCGGACCCAGCCCCAGCCCCACCCCAGCCTCATTCCCAGCCCAGGCCCAGCCCTACCCCAGCCCCAGCCGCAGCCCCACCCCCGGATCCATCCCCGGTCCCAGCCCAGCTGTAGCTCAGCCCTGCCCCAGCCCCCGCCCTGCACAGCCCCAGCCCTGCACCGAACCCAGCCCCAGCCCGGCCCCAGCTCTGGCCCCAGCACTGTGCCCAGCCCCGGCCCCTGCCCCAGCCCCAGCCCCAGCCCAGCCCTGACCTCAGCCCCAGCCCCTGCCCCTGTCCCACCCTCGGCCCCAGCCCAGCCCCTGCCCCAGCACTGCCCCAGCCCAGCCCCAGAACCAGCCCATCCCCAGCCCTGCCCCAGCCCTGCCCTCAGCCCAGCCCCAGCCCCAGCCCGGCCCCAGTCCTGCCCCAGCCCTGGACACAGCCCCACCCTGGACCCAGCCCCAGCCCCAGCCCAGCCCCAGCCCTGCCCCAGCCCAGCCCCAGCCCAGCCCCAGCCACCGCCCTGCCCCAGCCCTGCCCCAAGCCCAGCCCCAGCCCCACCCTGGACCCAGCCCCAGCCCCAGCCCCAGCCCTGACCCAGCCCTGCCCCAGCCCTGCACCGAACCCAGCCCCAGCCCCAGCCCCAGACTCGGCCCCAGCCCAGCCCCAGGCCTAGCCCTGTGCCAGCCCTACCCCAGCCCAACCCCGGTCCCAGCCAAGCCCAAGCCCTGGCCCAGCCCCAGCCCAAACCCCATCCTTGCCCCCAGCCCAGCCCTAGCCCTGCCCCAGTCCCAGCCCCAGCCCAGCCCCAGCCCTGCCCCAGCACTGCCGCAGCCCAGCCCTGTCCCGGCCCAGCCCCAGCCCAGCCCCAGCCCTGCAACAGCCCAGCCCCAGCCACAGCCCAGCCCCAGCCCTGGACCCAGCCCCAACACCTGCCCTCTCCCAGTCCCCGCCCCAGCACCAGCCCCAGCCCCACACCCGGCCCCAACCCCGGCCCCAGCTAAGCCCTACTCACGGCCCCATCCCCGGCCTCAGCCCAGCCCTGCCCCAGCCCTAGACCCAGCCCCAGTCGCTGCCCTGGCCCCAGCCCAGCTCTAGCCCAGCCCCAGCCCCACCCTCAGCCCCAGCCCACCCACAGCCCTGGACCCAGCCCCAGCCCAGCCCCATCCCCAGCCCTGCCCCAGCCCTGCCCTCAGCCCAGCCCCAGCCCCAGCCCGGCCCCAGTCCTGCCCCAGCCCTGGACACAGCCCCACCCTGGACCCAGCCCCATCCCCAGCCCTGCCCCAGCCCTGCCCTCAGCCCAGCCCCAGCCCCAGCCCCAGACCCAGCCCTGCCCCAGCCCTGCCCCAGCCCTGCACCGAACCCAGCCCCAGCCCCGGCCCCAGACTCGGCCCCAGCCCAGCCCCAGGCCTAGCCCTGTGCCAGCCCTACCCCAGCCCAGCCCGGGTCCCAGCCCAGCCCAAGCCCTGGCCCAGCCCCAGCCCAAACCCCATCCTTGACCCCAGCCCAGCCCTAGCCCTGCCCCAGTCCCAGCCCCAGCCCAGCCCCAGCCCTGGACCCAGCCCCAGCCCCACCCCCGGACCCATCCTCAGTCTCAGCCCAGCCGTAGCCTAGCCCTGGCCCAGCCCAGCCCCAGCCCCAGCCCGACCCCAGTCCTGCCCCAGCCCTGGACACAGCCCCACCCTGGACCCAGCCCCAGCCCCAGCCCCACCCCCAGACCCATCCCCGGTCCCAGCCCTGCCGTAGCCTAGCCCTGGCCCAGCCCAGCCCCAGCCACAGCCCAGCCCCAGCCCTAGACCCAGCCCCAGCCCAGCCCAGCCCCATCCCCATCCCTGCCCCCAGCTCAGCCCCAGCCCCAGTCCTGCCCAGTCCAGCCCCAGCCACCGCCCAGCCCCACCCCAGCCTCATCCCCATCCCAGGCCCAGCCCTGCCCCAGCCCAGAGCAGCCCCAGCGCCATCCCTGCCCCCAGCCCAGCCCCAGCCCCAGCCCTGCCCAGCCCAGCCCCAGCCACCGCCCAGCCCCACCCCAGCCTCATCCCCAGCCCTGTCCCGGCCCAGCCCCAGCCCAGCCCCAGCACTGCCACAGCCCAGCCCCAGCCACAGCCCAGCCCCAGCCCTGGATCCAGCCCCAGTCGCAGCCCCGGCCCCAGCCCAGCCCTAGCCCAGCCCCAGCCCCACCCTCAGCCTCAGCCCAGCTCCAGCCACAGCCCACCCACAGCCCTGGACCCAGCCCTGCCCAGCCCCAGCCCCAGCCCGGCCCTAGCCAACACCCAGCCCTGGACCAAGCCCCACCCCTGAGCCGAACACAGCCCCAGCCTTGCCCCAGCCCTGCCCTAGCTCCAGCCCTAGCCCTGTCCCCAGCCTCGGCCCGTGCCCCTGCCCCAGTCCCAGCCCTTCCCCATCCCAGCCCCCAGCCCAGCCCCAGCCCCACCCCTGTCCATCCCAGCCCCAGCCACCGCCCAGCCCCACCCCAGCCTCATCCCCAGCCCAGCCCAGCCTCATCCCCATCCCTGACCCCAGCGCAGCCCCAGCCCCAGCCCTGCCCCAGCCCAGCCCCAGCCACCGCCCCAGCCGCAGCCCTGGACCCAGCCCCAGCCCCAGCCCTCTCCCAGTCCCCGCCCCAGCACCAGCCCCAGCCCCACACCCGGTCCCAACCCCTTCCCCAGCTAAGCCCTACTCACGGCCCCATCCCCGGCCCCAGCCCAGCCCTGCCCCAGCCCTAGACCCAGCCCCAGTCGCTGCCCTGGCCCAAGCCCAGCTCTAGCCCAGCCCCAGCCCCACCTTCAGCCCCAGCCCAGCTCCAGCCAGAGCCCAGCCACAGCCCACCCACAGCCCTGGACCCAGCCCCAGCCCAGCCCCATCCCCAGCCCTGCCCCAGCCCTGCCCTCAGCCCAGCCCCAGCCCCAGCCCAGCCCCAGTCCTGCCCCAGCCCTGGACACAGCCCCACCCTGGACCCAGCCCCAGCCCCAGCCCAGCCCCAGCCCTGCCCCAGCCCAGCCCCAGCCCAGCCCCAGCCACCGCCCTGCCCCAGCCCTGCCCCAAGCCCAGCCCCAGCCCCACCCTGGACCCAGCCCCAGCCCCAGCCCCAGCCCTGACCCAGCCCTGCCCCAGCCCTGCACCGAACCCAGCCCCAGCCCCAGCCCCAGACTCGGCCCCAGCCCAGCCCCAGGCCTAGCCCTGTGCCAGCCCTACCCCAGCCCAACCCCGGTCCCAGCCAAGCCCAAGCCCTGGCCCAGCCCCAGCCCAAACCCCATCCTTGCCCCCAGCCCAGCCCTAGCCCTGCCCCAGTCCCAGCCCCAGCCCAGCCCCAGCCCTGGACCCAGCCCCAGCCCCACCCCAGCCTCATCCCCAGCCCAGGCCCAGCCCTGCACCAGCCCCAGCCCTAGCCCCACACCCGGACCCATCCCCGGTCCCAGCCCAGCCGTAGCCTAGCCCTGGCCCAGCCCAGCCCCAGCCACAGCCCAGCCCCAGCCCTAGACCCAGACCCAGTCGCTGCCCCCATCCCCAGCCCTGCCCCAGCCCTACCCTCAGCCCAGCCCCAGCCCCAGCCTGGCCCCAGTCCTGCCCCAGCCCTGGACACAGACCCACCCTGGACCCAGCCCCAGCCCAGCCCCAGCCCTGCCCCAGCCTAGCCCCAGCCCCAGTCCACCCCCTGCCCTGGACACAGTCCCAGCCCCAGCCCAGCCCCAGCCACCGCCCAACCCCAGCCCTGGCCCCAGCCCCAGCCCCACCCTCTCCCAGCCCTCTCCCAGTCCCTGCCCCAGCCCCAGCCAAGCCCCACTCACGGCCCCATCCCCGGCCCCAGCCCAGCCCTGCCCCAGCCCCAGCCCTGCACCGAACCCAGCCCCAGCCTGACCCCAGCCCAGCCCCAGCCCCAGCCCTGCCCCAGCCCAGCTCCAGCCACAGCCCAGCCACAGCCCCAGCCCTGCCCTAGCCCAGCCCCAGCCCTGGACCAAGCCCCACCCCTGAGCCGAACCCAGCCCCAGCCTGGCCCCAGCCCTGCCCTAGCTCCAGCCCTAGCCCTGTCCCGAGCCTCGGCCCGTGCCCCAGCCCCAGTCCCAGTCCTGCCCCATCCCAGCCCCCAGCCCCAGCCCTGCCCTCAGCCCAGCCCCAGGCCCAGCCCCAGCCCGGCCCCAGTCCTGCCCCAGCCCCGGCCCCAGCCCCACCTTGGACCCAGCCCCAGCCCCAGCCACCGTCCAGCCCCAGCCCTGCCCCAGCCCAGCCCCACCCACACCCTGGACCCAGCACCAGCCCCAGCCCTGCCCCAGCCCTGCCCCAGCCTAGCCCCAGCCCCAGCCCCAGCCCTGCCCTGGACCCAGACCCAGCCCCACCCCAGTCCAGCCCCTGCCCTGGACCCAGTCCCAGCCCCAGCCCCACCCTCGCCACCAGCCCAGCCCCAGCCCCAACCTTGGCCCCAGCCCAGCCCCAGTTCCAGCCCTGCCCCAGCCCTGCCTCTGTCCCGGCCCCAGCCCCGGCCCCACACTCGGCCCCAGCCCAGCCCCAGGCCTAGCCCTGTCCCAGTCCCCGCCCCAGACCCAGCCACAGCCCAAGCCCTGTGCCAGCCCTACCCCAGCCCAGCCCCGGTCCCAGCCCAGCCCAAGCCCCAGCCCTGCCCTGGACCCAGCCCCAGCCCCAACCCAGCCTCATCCCCATCCCTGTCCCCAGCCCAGCCCCAGCCCCAGCCCTGCCCCAGCCCAGCCCCAGCCACCGCCCAGCCCCAGCCTCAGCCCCAGCACAGCCCCAGCCCTGCCCCAGCCTAGCCCCAGCCCCAGCCCAGCCCCTGCCCTGGACCCAGCCCCCAGCCCCACCCCAGCCTCATCCCCAGACCAGGGCCAGCCCTGCCCCAGCCCCAGCCCCACCCTTGGCCCCAGCCCTGGCCCCAGCCCCAGCCCCACTCACGGCCCCAGCCCCGGCCCCAGCCCTGCCCTAGCCCAGCCCAGCCCCAGCCCCAGCCCTGCACCGAACCCAGCCCCAGCCCGGCCTCAGCCCTGCCCCAGCTCTGGCCCTAGCCCTGTCCCCAGCCCCGGCCCCTGCCACAGCCCCAGCCCTAGCCCAGCCCTGCCCTCATCCCCAGCCCCACCCTCGGCCCCCGCCCAGCCCCTGCCCCAGCCCTGCCCCCGGCCCAGTCCCAGCCCCTGCACTGCCCCTGCCCTGGACCCAGCCCCAGCCCAGCCCCAGCTCCAGCCCCAGCCCTGCCCCAGCCCAGCCCCAGCCCCAGCCCAGCCCCAGCCCTGGACCCAGCCCCAGTCGCAGCCCCGGGCCCAGCCCTGCCCTGGACCCAGCCCCAGCCCCAACCCAGCCTCATCCCCATCCCTGTCCCCAGCCCAGCCCCAGCCCCAGCCCTGCCCCAGCCCAGCCCCAGCCACCGCCCAGCCCCAGCCTCAGCCCCAGCACAGCCCCAGCCCTGCCCCAGCCTAGCCCCAGCCCCAGCCCAGCCCCTGCCCTGGACCCAGCCCCAGCCCCACCCCAGCCTCATCCCCAGACCAGGGCCAGCCCTGCCCCAGCCCCAGCCCCACCCTTGGCCCCAGCCCTGGCCCCAGCCCCAGCCCCACTCACGGCCCCAGCCCCGGCCCCAGCCCTGCCCTAGCCCAGCCCAGCCCCAGCCCCAGCCCTGCACCGAACCCAGCCCCAGCCCGGCCTCAGCCCTGCCCCAGCTCTGGCCCTAGCCCTGTCCCCAGCCCCGGCCCCTGCCACAGCCCCAGCCCTAGCCCAGCCCTGCCCTCATCCCCAGCCCCACCCTCGGCCCCCGCCCAGCCCCTGCCCCAGCCCTGCCCCCGGCCCAGTCCCAGCCCCTGCACTGCCCCTGCCCTGGACCCAGCCCCAGCCCAGCCCCAGCTCCAGCCCCAGCCCTGCCCCAGCCCAGCCCCAGCCCCAGCCCAGCCCCAGCCCTGGACCCAGCCCCAGTCGCAGCCCCGGGCCCAGCCCTGCCCTGGACCCAGCCCCAGCCCCAACCCAGCCTCATCCCCATCCCTGTCCCCAGCCCAGCCCCAGCCCCAGCCCTGCCCCAGCCCAGCCCCAGCCACCGCCCAGCCCCAGCCTCAGCCCCAGCACAGCCCCAGCCCTGCCCCAGCCTAGCCCCAGCCCCAGCCCAGCCCCTGCCCTGGACCCAGCCCCAGCCCCACCCCAGCCTCAGCCCCAGACCAGGGCCAGCCCTGCCCCAGCCCCAGCCCCACCCTTGGCCCCAGCCCTGGCCCCAGCCCCAGCCCCACTCACGGCCCCAGCCCCGGCCCCAGCCCTGCCCTAGCCCAGCCCAGCCCCAGCCCCAGCCCTGCACCGAACCCAGCCCCAGCCCGGCCTCAGCCCTGCCCCAGCTCTGGCCCTAGCCCTGTCCCCAGCCCCGGCCCCTGCCACAGCCCCAGCCCTAGCCCAGCCCTGCCCTCATCCCCAGCCCCACCCTCGGCCCCCCGCCCAGCCCCTGCCCCAGCCCTGCCCCCGGCCCAGTCCCAGCCCCTGCACTGCCCCTGCCCTGGACCCAGCCCCAGCCCAGCCCCAGCTCCAGCCCCAGCCCTGCCCCAGCCCAGCCCCAGCCCCAGCCCAGCCCCAGCCCTGGACCCAGCCCCAGTCGCAGCCCCGGGCCCAGCCCTGCCCTGGACCCAGCCCCAGCCCCAACCCAGCCTCATCCCCATCCCTGTCCCCAGCCCCAGCACAGCCCCAGCCCTGCCCCAGCCTAGCCCCAGCCCCAGCCCAGCCCCAGCCCTGGACCCAGCCCCAGTCGCAGCCCCGGGCCCAGCCCTGCCCTAGCACAGCCCCAGCCCCAGTCCCAACACCAGCCCATCTCCAGCCTAAACCCAGCCACAGCCCTGCCCCAGCCCTGGACCCAGACCCAGCCCCAGCCCCACCCCCGGCCCCATCCCCGGCCCCAGCCCATCCCTAGCCCAGCCCTGTCCCAGCCCCATCCCTAGCCCAGCCCCTGCCCTGCCCCAGCCCAGCCCCAGTCCCAGCCCCAGCCCCAGCCTCAGCCCAGACCTAACCTAGCCCTGCCCTAGCCCCTGGCCTAGCCCAGCTGTGCCCTCACCCTCAGCCCCAGCCCAGCTCCAGCCACAGCCCTGGACCAAGCCCCAGCCCAGCCCCATACCCAGCCCAGGCCCAGCTCTACCCCCACCCCAGCCTCATCCCCAGCCCAGCCCCAGCCCCAGCCCCACCCCAGCCTCATCCCCAGCCCAGGCCCAGCCCTGCCCCAGCCCAGCCCAGCCTCATCCCCATCCCTGCCCCCAGCCCAGCCCCAGCCACCGCCCAGCCCCAGCCCTGGCCCCAGTCCCAGCCCTACTCACGGCCCCAGCCCTGGCCCCAGCCCAGCCCTAGCCCAGCCCTGCCCCAGCCCCAGCCCTGCATTGAACCCAGCCCCAGCCCGGCTCCAGCCCTGCCCCAACTCTGGCCCCAGCCCTGTCCCAGCCCCAGCCCTAGCCCAGCCCTGCCCTGCCCCAGTCCCAGCCCCAGCCCCGGCCTCAGCCCAGCCCTAACCTAGCCCTGCCCTAGCCCCAGGCCTAGCCCAGCTGTGCCCTCAGCCCAGCCCCAGCCCCAGCCCAGCCCAGCCCCAGCCACAGCCCAGCTCTAGCCCAGCCCCAGCCCCACCCTCAGCCCCAGCCCAGCTCCAGCCACAGCCCACCCACAGCCCTGGACCCAGCCCTGCCCAGCCCCAGCCCCAGCCCGGCCCTAGCCAAGCCCCAGCCCTGGACCAAGCCCCACCCCTGAGCCGAACACAGCCCCAGCCTTGACCCAGCCCTGCCCTAGCTCCAGCCCTAGCCCTGTCCCCAGCCTCGGCCCGTGCCCCTGCCCCAGTCCCAGCCCTGCCCCATCCCTGCCCCCAGCCCAGCCCCAGCCCCACCCCTGCCCATCCCAGCCCCAGCCACCGCCCAGCCCCACCCCAGCCTCATCCCCAGCCCAGGCCCAGCCCTGCCTCAGCCCAGCCCAGCCTCATCCCCATCCCTGACCCCAGCGCAGCCCCAGCCCCAGCCCTGCCCCAGCCCAGCCCCAGCCACCGCCCAGCCGCAGCCCTGGACCCAGCCCCAGCCCAAGCCCTCTCCCAGTCCCCGCCCCAGCACCAGCCCCAGCCCCACACCCGGCCCCAACCCCGGCCCCAGCTAAGCCCTACTCACGGCCCCATCCCCGGCCCCAGCCCAGCCCTGCCCCAGCTTTAGACCCAGCCCCAGTCGCTGCCCTGGCCCCAGCCCAGCTCTAGCCCAGCCCCAGCCCCACCCTCAGCCCCAGCCCAGCTCCAGCCACAGCCCAGCCACATCCCTGGACCCAGCCCCAGCCCAGCCCCAGCCCCAGCCCTGCCCCAGCCCTGCCCTCAGCCCAGCCCCAGCCCCAGCCCGGCCCCAGTCCTGCCCCAGCCCTGGACACAGCCCCACCCTGGACCCAGCCCCAGCCCCAGCCCTGCCCCAGCTTAGCGCCAGCCCCAGCCCTGTCCCAGCCTAGCCCCAGCCCTAGTCCAGCCCCTGCCCTGGACCCAGTCCCAGCCCCAGCCCAGCCCCAGCCCAGCCCCAGCCCCAGCCCTGCCCCAGCCCAGCCCCAGCCACCGCCCAGCCGCAGCCCTGGACCCAGCCCCAGCCCAAGCCCTCTCCCAGTCCCCGCCCCAGCACCAGCCCCAGCCCCACACCCGGCCCCAACCCCGGCCCCAGCTAAGCCCTACTCACGGCCCCATCCCCGGCCCCAGCCCAGCCCTGCCCCAGCTTTAGACCCAGCCCCAGTCGCTGCCCTGGCCCCAGCCCAGCTCTAGCCCAGCCCCAGCCCCACCTTCAGCCCCAGCCCAGCTCCAGCCACAGCCCAGCCACAGCCCTGGACCCAGCCCCATCCCAGGCCCAGCCCCAGCCCTGCCCCAGCCCTGCCCTCAGCCCAGCCCCAGCCCCAGCCCGGCCCCAGTCCTGCCCCAGCCCTGGACACAGCCCCACCCTGGACCCAGCCCCAGCCCCAGCCCTGCCCCAGCTTAGCGCCAGCCCCAGCCCTGCCCCAGCCTAGCCCCAGCCCCAGTCCAGCCCCTGCCCTGGACCCAGTCCCAGCCCCAGCCCAGCCCCAGCCCAGCCCCAGCCACCGCCCTGCCCCAGCCCTGCCATAAGCCCTGCCCCAGCCCCACCCTGGACCCAGCCCCAGCACCAGCCCCAGCCCCACACCCGGCCCCAACCCCTTCCCCAGCTAAGCCCTACTCACGGCCCCAGCCCCGGCCCCAGCCCAGCCCTGCCCCAGCCCTAGACCCAGCCCCAGTCGATGCCCTGGCCCCAGCCCAGCTCTAGCCCAGCCTCAGCCCGACCCTCAGCACCAGCCCAGCTCCAGCCACAGCCCACCCACAGCCCTGGACCCAGCCTCAGCCCAGCCCCATCCCCAGCCCTGCCCCAGCCACGCCCTCAGCCCAGCCCCAGCCCCAGCCCGGCCCCAGTCCTGCCCCAGCCTTGGACACAGCCCCACCCTGGACCCAGACCCAGCCCCAGTCCAGCCCCTGCCCTGGACCCAGTCCCAGCCCCATACCAGCCCCAGCCCAGCCCCAGCCACCGCCCTGCCCCAGCCCTGCCCCAAGCCCAGCCCAGCCCGACCCTGGACCCAGCCCCAGACCCAGCCCTGCCCCAGCCCTGCCCCAGCCCTGCACCGAACCCAGCCCCAGCCCCGGCCCCAGACTCGGCCCCAGCCCAGCCCCAGGCCTAGCCCTGTGCCAGCCCTACCCCACCCAACCCCGGTCCCAGCCCAGCCCAAGCCCTGCCCCAGCCCCAGCCCAAACCCCATCCTTGCCCCCAGCCCAGCCCTAGCCCTGCCCCAGTCCCAGCCCCAGCCCAGCCCCAGCCCTGGACCCAGCCCCAGCCCCACCCCAGCCTCATCCCCAGCCCAGGCCCAGCCCTGCACCAGCCCCAGCCCCACCCCCGGACCCATCCCCGGTCCCAGCCCAGCCGTAGCCTAGCCCTGGCCCAGCCCAGCCCCAGCCACAGCCCAGCCCCAGCCCTAGACCCAGACCCAGTCGCAGCCCCATCCCCAGCCATGCCCCAGCCCTACCCTCAGCCCAGCCCCAGCCCCAGCCCGGCCCCAGTCCTGCCCCAGCCCTGGACACAGCCCCACCCTGGACCCAGCCCCAGCCCCAGCCCAGCCCCAGCCACCGCCCAGGCCCAGCCCTGCCCCCAGCCCAGCCTCAGCACCACCCCAGCCTCATCCCCAGCCCAGACCCAGCCCTGCCCCAGCCCAGCCCCAGCCCTCTCCCAGCCCCACCATCTCCCAGCCTTCTCCCAGTCCCTGCCCCAGCCCCAGCCAAGCCCCACTCACGGCCCTATCCCCGGCCCAAGCCCAGCCCTGCCCCAGCCCCAGCCCTGCACCGAACCCAGCCCCAGCCTGACCCCAGCCCAGCCCCAGCCCCAGCCCTGCCCCAGCCCAGCTCCAGCCACAGCCCAGCCACAGCCCTGGACCCAGCCCCAGCCCAGCCCCAGCCCCAGCCCTGCCCTAGCCCAGCCCCAGCCCTGGACCAAGCCCCACCCGTGAGCCGAACCCAGCCCCAGCCTGGCCCCAGCCCTGCCCTAGCTCCAGCCCTAGCCCTGTCCCCAGCCTCGGCCCGTGCCCCACCCCCAGGCCCAGTCCTGCCCCATCCCAGCCCCCAGCCCCAGGCCTGCCCTCCACCCAGCCCCAGACCCAGCCTGGCCCCAGCCCTGTCCCCAGCACCAGCCCCAGGCCCAGCCCCAGCCCAAGCCCCAGCCCGGCCCCAGACCTGTCCCAGTCCCCGCCCCAGACCCAGCCACAGCCCCAGCCCTGTGCCAGCCCTACCCCAGCCCAGCCCCGGTCCCAGCCCAGCTCAAGCCCCAGCCCTGCCCTCATCCCCAGCCCCACCCTCGGCCCCCGCCCAGCCCCTGCCCCAGCCCTGTCCCGGCCCAGTCCCAGCCCCTGCACTGCCCCTGCCCTGGACCCAGCCCCAGCCCAGCCCCAGCTCCAGCCCCAGCCCTGCCCCAGCCCAGCCCCAGCCACAGCCCAGCCCCAGCCCTGGACCCAGCCCCAGTCGCTGCCCCGGGCCCAGCCCTGCCCTAGCACAGCCCCAGCCCCAGTCCCAACACCAGCCCCTCCCCCAGCCTAAACCCAGCCACAGCCCTGCCCCAGCCCTGGACCCAGACCCAGCCCCAGCCCCACCCCCAGCCCCATCCCCGGCCCCAGCCCATCCCTAGCCCAGCCCTGTCCCAGCCCCATCCCTAGCCCAGCCCCTGCCCTGCCCCAGCCCAGCCCCAGTCCCAGCCCCAGCCCCAGCCTCAGCCCAGACCTAACCTAGCCCTGCCCTAGCCCCTGGCCTAGCCCAGCTGTGCCCTCACCCTCAGCCCCAGCCCAGCTCCAGCCACAGCCCTGGACCAAGCCCCAGCCCAGCCCCATACCCAGCCCAGGCCCAGCTCTACCCCCACCCCAGCCTCATCCCCAGCCCAGCCCCAGCCCCAGCCCCACCCCAGCCTCATCCCCAGCCCAGGCCCAGCCCTGCCCCAGCCCAGCCCAGCCTCATCCCCATCCCTGCCCCCAGCCCAGCCCCAGCCCCAGCCCTGCCCCAGCCCAGCCCCAGCCACCGCCCAGCCCCAGCCCTGGCCCCACTCCCAGCCCCACTCAGGGCCCCAGCCCTGGCCCCAGCCCAGCCCTAGCCCAGCCCTGCCCCAGCCCCAGCCCTGCATTGAACCCAGCCCCAGCCCGGCCCCAGCCCTGCCCCAACTCTGGCCCCAGCCCTGTCCAAGCCCCGGCCCTAGCCCAGCCCTGCCCTGCCCCAGTCCCAGCCCCAGCCCCGGCCTCAGCCCAGCCCTAACCTAGCCCTGCCCTAGCCCCAGGCCTAGCCCAGCTGTGCCCTCAGCCCAGCCCCAGCCCCAGCCCAGCCCAGCCCCAGCCACAGCCCAGCTCTAGCCCAGCCCCAGCCCCACCCTCAGCCTCAGCCCAGCCCCAGCCCCAGCCCAGCCCCAGCCCTGCCCCAGCCTAGCCCCAGCCCCAGTCCACCCCATGCCCTGGACCCAGTCCCAGCCCCACCCCAGCCTCATCCCCAGCCCAGGCCCAGCCCTGCCCCAGCCCAGCCCAGACCCATCCCCATCCCTGCCCCCAGCCCAGGCCCAGCCCCAGCCCTGCCCCAGCCCAGCCCCAGCCACCGCCCAGCCCCAGCCCTGGCCCCAGCCCCAGCCCCAGCCCCACCATCTCCCTGCCCTCTCCCAGTCCCTGCCCCAGCCCCAGCCAAGCCCCACTCACGGCCCCATCCCCGGCCCCAGCCCAGCCCTGCCCCAGCCCCAGCCCTGCACCGAACCCAGCCCCAGCCTGACCCCAGCCCAACCCCAGCCCCAGCCCTGCCCCAGCCCAGCTCCAGCCACAGCCCAGCCACAGCCCTGGACCCAGCCCCAGCCCAGCCCCAGCCCCAGCCCTGCCCTAGCCCAGCCCCAGCCTGGCGCCAGCCCTGCCCTAGCTCCAGCCCTAGCCCTGGCCCCAGCCTCGGCCCGTGCCCCACCCCCAGTCCCAGTCCTGCCCCATCCCAGCCCCCAGCCCCAGCCCTGCCCTCAGCCCAGCCCCAGACCCAGCCGCGCCCCAGCCCTGTCCCCAGCACCAGCCCCAGTCCTGCCCCAGCCCCGGCCCCAGCCCCACCTTGGACACAGCCCCAGCCCCAGCCACCGCCCAGCCCCAGCCCTGCCCCAGCCCAGCCCCACCCACACCCTAGACCCAGCCCCAGCCCCAGCCCTGCCCCAGCCCTGCCCCAGCCTAGCCCCAGGCCCAGCCCCAGCCCTGCCCTGGACCCAGCCCCAGCCCCACCCCAGCCTCATCCCCAGCCCAGCCCCAGCCCCATTCCAGCCCCTGCCCTGGACCCAGTCCCAGCCCCAGCCCTGCCCCCAGCCCAGCCCCAGCCCCACCCTGGACCCACCCCCAGCTACCGCCCAGCCCCAGGCCCAGCCCCTGCCCAGCCCCAGCCCCAGTCCAGCCCCTGCCCTGGACCCAGTCCCAGCCCCAGCCCTGCCCCCAGCCCAGCCCCAGCCCCACCCTGGACCCACCCCCAGCTACCGCCCAGCCCCAGGCCCAGCCCCAGCCTAGCCCCAGCCCTCTCCCCAGCCCCTGCCACAGCCCAGCCGCAGACCTGGCCCCAGGCCTGACCTTAGCCCTGCCCCAGCCCTGGCTCCTGCCCCAGCCCTGGCTCCAACGTCAGCCCCAGCCCTGCCCAAGCCCTGGCCCAGCCCCAGCCCAAACCCCATCCTTGCCCCCAGCCCAACCCTAGCCCTGCCCCAGTCCCAGCCCCAGCCCAGTCCCAGCCCTGGACCCAGCCCCAGCCCTAGCCCAGCCTCATCCCCATCCCTGTCCCCAGCCCAGCCCCAGCCCCAGCCCTGCCCCAGCCCAGCCCCAGCCACAGCCCAGCCCCAGCCTCAGCCCCAGCACAGCCCCAGCCCTGCCCCAGCCTAGCCCCAGCCCCAGCCCAGCCCCTGCCCTGGACCCAGCCCCAGCCCCACCCCAGCCTCATCCCCAGCCCAGGCCCAGCCCTGCCCCAGCCCCAGCCCCACCCCCGGCCCCAGACCTGGCCCCAGCCCTGCCCTCATCCCCAGCCCCAGCCCCACCCTCGGCCCCCGCCCAGCCCCTGTCCCCAGCCCTGCCCCGGCCCAGTCCCAGCCCCTGCACTGCCCCTGCCCTGGACCCAGCCCCAGCCCAGCCCCAGCTCCAGCCCCAGCCCTGCCCCAGCCCAGCCCCAGCCACAGCCCAGCCCCAGCCCTGGACCCAGCCCCAGTCGCAGCCCCGGGCCCAGCCCTGCCCTAGCACAGCCCCAGCCCCACCCTCAGCCCCAGCCCATCTCCAGCCCCAGTCCCAACACCAGCCCCTCCCCCAGCCTAAACCCAGCCACAGCCCTGCCCCAGCCCTGGACCCAGACCCAGCCCCAGCCCCACCCCCGGCCCCATCCCCGGCCCCAGCCCATCCCTAGCCCAGCCCTGTCCCAGCCCCATCCCTAGCCCAGCCCCTGCCCTGCCCCAGCCCAGCCCCAATCCCAGCCCCAGCCCCGGCCTCAGCCCAGACCTAACCTAGCCCTGCCCTAGCCCCTGGCCTAGCCCAGCTGTGCCCTCACCCTCAGCCCCAGCCCAGCTCCAGCCACAGCCCTGGACCAAGCCTCAGCCCAGCCCCATACCCAGCCCAGGCCCAGCTCTACCCCCACCCCAGCCTCATCCCCAGCCCAGGCCCAGCCCTGCCCCAGCCCCAGCCCCAGCCCCAGCCCTGCCCAGCCCAGCCCCAGCCACCGCCCAGCCCCACCCCAGCCTCATCCCCATCCCTGTCCCCAGCCCAGCCCCAGCCCCAGCCCTGCCCCAGCCCAGCCCCAGCCACCGCCCAGCCCCAGCCTCAGCCCCAGCACAGCCCCAGCCCTGCCCCAGCCTAGCCCCAGCCCCAGCCCAGCCCCTGCCCTGGACCCAGCCCCAGCCCCACCCCAGCCTCATCCCCAGCCCAGGCCCAGCGTTGCCCCAGCCCCACCCGCACCCCCGGCCCCAGCCCTGGCCCCAGCCCCAGCCGCACTCACGGCCCCAGCCCCGGCCCCAGCCCTGCCCTAGCCCAGCCCAGCCCCAGCCCCAGCCCCAGCCCTGCACCGAACCCAGCCCCAGCCCGGCCTCAGCCCTGCCCCAGCTCTGGCCCTAGCCCTGTCCCCAGCCCCGGACCCTGCCACAGCCCCAGCCCTAGCCCAGCCCTGCCCTCATCCCCAGCCCCACCCTCGGCCCCCGCCCAGCCCCTGCCCCAGCCCTGTCCCGGCCCAGTCCCAGCCCCTGCACTGCCCCTGCCCTGGACCCAGCCCCAGCCCAGCCCCAGCTCCAGCCCCAGCCCTGCCCCAGCCCAGCCCCAGCCACAGCCCAGCCCCAGCCCTGGACCCAGCCCCAGTCGCTGCCCCGGGCCCAGCCCTGCCCTAGCACAGCCCCAGCCCCAGTCCCAACACCAGCCCCTCCCCCAGCCTAAACCCAGCCACAGCCCTGCCCCAGCCCTGGACCCAGACCCAGCCCCAGCCCCACCCCCAGCCCCATCCCCGGCCCCAGCCCATCCCTAGCCCAGCCCTGTCCCAGCCCCATCCCTAGCCCAGCCCCTGCCCTGCCCCAGCCCAGCCCCAGTCCCAGCCCCAGCCCCAGCCTCAGCCCAGACCTAACCTAGCCCTGCCCTAGCCCCTGGCCTAGCCCAGCTGTGCCCTCACCCTCAGCCCCAGCCCAGCTCCAGCCACAGCCCTGGACCAAGCCCCAGCCCAGCCCCATACCCAGCCCAGGCCCAGCTCTACCCCCACCCCAGCCTCATCCCCAGCCCTGCCCCAGCCCAGCCCAGCCTCATCCCCATCCCTGCCCCCAGCCCAGCCCCAGCCCCAGCCCTGCCCCAGCCCAGCCCCAGCCACCGCCCAGCCCCAGCCCTGGCCCCACTCCCAGCCCCACTCAGGGCCCCAGCCCTGGCCCCAGCCCAGCCCTAGCCCAGCCCTGCCCCAGCCCCAGCCCTGCATTGAACCCAGCCCCAGCCCGGCCCCAGCCCTGCCCCAACTCTGGCCCCAGCCCTGTCCAAGCCCCGGCCCTAGCCCAGCCCTGCCCTGCCCCAGTCCCAGCCCCAGCCCCGGCCTCAGCCCAGCCCTAACCTAGCCCTGCCCTAGCCCCAGGCCTAGCCCAGCTGTGCCCTCAGCCCAGCCCCAGCCCCAGCCCAGCCCAGCCCCAGCCACAGCCCAGCTCTAGCCCAGCCCCAGCCCCACCCTCAGCCTCAGCCCAGCCCCAGCCCCAGCCCAGCCCCAGCCCTGCCCCAGCCTAGCCCCAGCCCCAGTCCACCCCATGCCCTGGACCCAGTCCCAGCCCCACCCCAGCCTCATCCCCAGCCCTGCCCCAGCCCCATTCCAGCTCCTGCCCTGGACCCAGTCCCAGCCCCAGCCCTGCCCCCAGCCCAGCCCCAGCCCCACCCTGGACCCACCCCCAGCTACCGCCCAGCCCCAGGCCCAGCCCCTGCCCAGCCCCAGCCCCAGTCCAGCCCCTGCCCTGGACCCAGTCCCAGCCCCAGCCCTGCCCCCAGCCCAGCCCCAGCCCCACCCTGGACCCACCCCCAGCTACCGCCCAGCCCCAGGCCCAGCCCCAGCCTAGCCCCAGCCCTCTCCCCAGCCCCTGCCACAGCCCAGCCGCAGACCTGGCCCCAGGCCTGACCTTAGCCCTGCCCCAGCCCTGGCTCCTGCCCCAGCCCTGGCTCCAACGTCAGCCCCAGCCCTGCCCAAGCCCTGGCCCAGCCCCAGCCCAAACCCCATCCTTGCCCCCAGCCCAACCCTAGCCCTGCCCCAGTCCCAGCCCCAGCCCAGTCCCAGCCCTGGACCCAGCCCCAGCCCTAGCCCAGCCTCATCCCCATCCCTGTCCCCAGCCCAGCCCCAGCCCCAGCCCTGCCCCAGCCCAGCCCCAGCCACAGCCCAGCCCCAGCCTCAGCCCCAGCACAGCCCCAGCCCTGCCCCAGCCTAGCCCCAGCCCCAGCCCAGCCCCTGCCCTGGACCCAGCCCCAGCCCCACCCCAGCCTCATCCCCAGCCCAGGCCCAGCCCTGCCCCAGCCCCAGCCCCACCCCCGGCCCCAGACCTGGCCCCAGCCCTGCCCTCATCCCCAGCCCCAGCCCCACCCTCGGCCCCCGCCCAGCCCCTGTCCCCAGCCCTGCCCCGGCCCAGTCCCAGCCCCTGCACTGCCCCTGCCCTGGACCCAGCCCCAGCCCAGCCCCAGCTCCAGCCCCAGCCCTGCCCCAGCCCAGCCCCAGCCACAGCCCAGCCCCAGCCCTGGACCCAGCCCCAGTCGCAGCCCCGGGCCCAGCCCTGCCCTAGCACAGCCCCAGCCCCACCCTCAGCCCCAGCCCATCTCCAGCCCCAGTCCCAACACCAGCCCCTCCCCCAGCCTAAACCCAGCCACAGCCCTGCCCCAGCCTAGCCCCAGCCCCAGTCCACCCCATGCCCTGGACCCAGTCCCAGCCCCACCCCAGCCTCATCCCCAGCCCAGGCCCAGCCCTGCCCCAGCCCAGCCCAGACCCATCCCCATCCCTGCCCCCAGCCCAGGCCCAGCCCCAGCCCTGCCCCAGCCCAGCCCCAGCCACCGCCCAGCCCCAGCCCTGGCCCCAGCCCCAGCCCCAGCCCCACCATCTCCCTGCCCTCTCCCAGTCCCTGCCCCAGCCCCAGCCAAGCCCCACTCACGGCCCCATCCCCGGCCCCAGCCCAGCCCTGCCCCAGCCCCAGCCCTGCACCGAACCCAGCCCCAGCCTGACCCCAGCCCAACCCCAGCCCCAGCCCTGCCCCAGCCCAGCTCCAGCCACAGCCCAGCCACAGCCCTGGACCCAGCCCCAGCCCAGCCCCAGCCCCAGCCCTGCCCTAGCCCAGCCCCAGCCTGGCGCCAGCCCTGCCCTAGCTCCAGCCCTAGCCCTGGCCCCAGCCTCGGCCCGTGCCCCACCCCCAGTCCCAGTCCTGCCCCATCCCAGCCCCCAGCCCCAGCCCTGCCCTCAGCCCAGCCCCAGACCCAGCCGCGCCCCAGCCCTGTCCCCAGCACCAGCCCCAGTCCTGCCCCAGCCCCGGCCCCAGCCCCACCTTGGACACAGCCCCAGCCCCAGCCACCGCCCAGCCCCAGCCCTGCCCCAGCCCAGCCCCACCCACACCCTAGACCCAGCCCCAGCCCCAGCCCTGCCCCAGCCCTGCCCCAGCCTAGCCCCAGGCCCAGCCCCAGCCCTGCCCTGGACCCAGCCCCAGCCCCACCCCAGCCTCATCCCCAGCCCAGCCCCAGCCCCATTCCAGCCCCTGCCCTGGACCCAGTCCCAGCCCCAGCCCTGCCCCCAGCCCAGCCCCAGCCCCACCCTGGACCCACCCCCAGCTACCGCCCAGCCCCAGGCCCAGCCCCTGCCCAGCCCCAGCCCCAGTCCAGCCCCTGCCCTGGACCCAGTCCCAGCCCCAGCCCTGCCCCCAGCCCAGCCCCAGCCCCACCCTGGACCCACCCCCAGCTACCGCCCAGCCCCAGGCCCAGCCCCAGCCTAGCCCCAGCCCTCTCCCCAGCCCCTGCCACAGCCCAGCCGCAGACCTGGCCCCAGGCCTGACCTTAGCCCTGCCCCAGCCCTGGCTCCTGCCCCAGCCCTGGCTCCAACGTCAGCCCCAGCCCTGCCCAAGCCCTGGCCCAGCCCCAGCCCAAACCCCATCCTTGCCCCCAGCCCAACCCTAGCCCTGCCCCAGTCCCAGCCCCAGCCCAGTCCCAGCCCTGGACCCAGCCCCAGCCCTAGCCCAGCCTCATCCCCATCCCTGTCCCCAGCCCAGCCCCAGCCCCAGCCCTGCCCCAGCCCAGCCCCAGCCACAGCCCAGCCCCAGCCTCAGCCCCAGCACAGCCCCAGCCCTGCCCCAGCCTAGCCCCAGCCCCAGCCCAGCCCCTGCCCTGGACCCAGCCCCAGCCCCACCCCAGCCTCATCCCCAGCCCAGGCCCAGCCCTGCCCCAGCCCCAGCCCCACCCCCGGCCCCAGACCTGGCCCCAGCCCTGCCCTCATCCCCAGCCCCAGCCCCACCCTCGGCCCCCGCCCAGCCCCTGTCCCCAGCCCTGCCCCGGCCCAGTCCCAGCCCCTGCACTGCCCCTGCCCTGGACCCAGCCCCAGCCCAGCCCCAGCTCCAGCCCCAGCCCTGCCCCAGCCCAGCCCCAGCCACAGCCCAGCCCCAGCCCTGGACCCAGCCCCAGTCGCAGCCCCGGGCCCAGCCCTGCCCTAGCACAGCCCCAGCCCCACCCTCAGCCCCAGCCCATCTCCAGCCCCAGTCCCAACACCAGCCCCTCCCCCAGCCTAAACCCAGCCACAGCCCTGCCCCAGCCCTGGACCCAGACCCAGCCCCAGCCCCACCCCCGGCCCCATCCCCGGCCCCAGCCCATCCCTAGCCCAGCCCTGTCCCAGCCCCATCCCTAGCCCAGCCCCTGCCCTGCCCCAGCCCAGCCCCAATCCCAGCCCCAGCCCCGGCCTCAGCCCAGACCTAACCTAGCCCTGCCCTAGCCCCTGGCCTAGCCCAGCTGTGCCCTCACCCTCAGCCCCAGCCCAGCTCCAGCCACAGCCCTGGACCAAGCCTCAGCCCAGCCCCATACCCAGCCCAGGCCCAGCTCTACCCCCACCCCAGCCTCATCCCCAGCCCAGGCCCAGCCCTGCCCCAGCCCCAGCCCCAGCCCCAGCCCTGCCCAGCCCAGCCCCAGCCACCGCCCAGCCCCACCCCAGCCTCATCCCCATCCCTGTCCCCAGCCCAGCCCCAGCCCCAGCCCTGCCCCAGCCCAGCCCCAGCCACCGCCCAGCCCCAGCCTCAGCCCCAGCACAGCCCCAGCCCTGCCCCAGCCTAGCCCCAGCCCCAGCCCAGCCCCTGCCCTGGACCCAGCCCCAGCCCCACCCCAGCCTCATCCCCAGCCCAGGCCCAGCGTTGCCCCAGCCCCACCCCCACCCCCGGCCCCAGCCCTGGCCCCAGCCCCAGCCGCACTCACGGCCCCAGCCCCGGCCCCAGCCCTGCCCTAGCCCAGCCCAGCCCCAGCCCCAGCCCCAGCCCTGCACCGAACCCAGCCCCAGCCCGGCCTCAGCCCTGCCCCAGCTCTGGCCCTAGCCCTGTCCCCAGCCCCGGACCCTGCCACAGCCCCAGCCCTAGCCCAGCCCTGCCCTCATCCCCAGCCCCACCCTCGGCGCCCGCCCAGCCCCTGCCCCAGCCCTGTCCCGGCCCAGTCCCAGCCCCTGCACTGCCCCTGCCCTGGACCCAGCCCCAGCCCAGCCCCAGCTCCAGCCCCAGCCCTGCCCCAGCCCAGCCACAGCCACAGCCCAGCCCCAGCCCTGGACCCAGCCCCAGTCGCTGCCCCGGGCCCAGCCCTGCCCTAGCACAGCCCCAGCCCCAGTCCCAACACCAGCCCCTCCCCCAGCCTAAACCCAGCCACAGCCCTGCCCCAGCCCTGGACCCAGACCCAGCCCCAGCCCCACCCCCAGCCCCATCCCCGGCCCCAGCCCATCCCTAGCCCAGCCCTGTCCCAGCCCCATCCCTAGCCCAGCCCCTGCCCTGCCCCAGCCCAGCCCCAGTCCCAGCCCCAGCCCCAGCCTCAGCCCAGACCTAACCTAGCCCTGCCCTAGCCCCTGGCCTAGCCCAGCTGTGCCCTCACCCTCAGCCCCAGCCCAGCTCCAGCCACAGCCCTGGACCAAGCCCCAGCCCAGCCCCATACCCAGCCCAGGCCCAGCTCTACCCCCACCCCAGCCTCATCCCCAGCCCAGCCCCAGCCCCAGCCCCACCCCAGCCTCATCCCCAGCCCAGGCCCAGCCCTGCCCCAGCCCAGCCCAGCCTCATCCCCATCCCTGCCCCCAGCCCAGCCCCAGCCCCAGCCCTGCCCCAGCCCAGCCCCAGCCACCGCCCAGCCCCAGCCCTGGCCCCACTCCCAGCCCCACTCAGGGCCCCAGCCCTGGCCCCAGCCCAGCCCTAGCCCAGCCCTGCCCCAGCCCCAGCCCTGCATTGAACCCAGCCCCAGCCCGGCCCCAGCCCTGCCCCAACTCTGGCCCCAGCCCTGTCCAAGCCCCGGCCCTAGCCCAGCCCTGCCCTGCCCCAGTCCCAGCCCCAGCCCCGGCCTCAGCCCAGCCCTAACCTAGCGCTGCCCTAGCCCCAGGCCTAGCCCAGCTGTGCCCTCAGCCCAGCCCCAGCCCCAGCCCAGCCCCAGCCACAGCCCAGCTCTAGCCCAGCCCCAGCCCCACCCTCAGCCTCAGCCCAGCCCCAGCCCCAGCCCAGCCCCAGCCCTGCCCCAGCCTAGCCCCAGCCCCAGTCCACCCCATGCCCTGGACCCAGTCCCAGCCCCACCCCAGCCTCATCCCCAGCCCAGCCCCAGCCCCATTCCAGCCCCTGCCCTGGACCCAGTCCCAGCCCCAGCCCTGCCCCCAGCCCAGCCCCAGCCCCACCCTGGACCCACCCCCAGCTACCGCCCAGCCCCAGGCCCAGCCCCTGCCCAGCCCCAGCCCCAGTCCAGCCCCTGCCCTGGACCCAGTCCCAGCCCCAGCCCTGCCCCCAGCCCAGCCCCAGCCCCACCCTGGACCCACCCCCAGCTACCGCCCAGCCCCAGGCCCAGCCCCAGCCTAGCCCCAGCCCTCTCCCCAGCCCCTGCCACAGCCCAGCCGCAGACCTGGCCCCAGGCCTGACCTTAGCCCTGCCCCAGCCCTGGCTCCTGCCCCAGCCCTGGCTCCAACGTCAGCCCCAGCCCTGCCCAAGCCCTGGCCCAGCCCCAGCCCAAACCCCATCCTTGCCCCCAGCCCAACCCTAGCCCTGCCCCAGTCCCAGCCCCAGCCCAGTCCCAGCCCTGGACCCAGCCCCAGCCCTAGCCCAGCCTCATCCCCATCCCTGTCCCCAGCCCAGCCCCAGCCCCAGCCCTGCCCCAGCCCAGCCCCAGCCACAGCCCAGCCCCAGCCTCAGCCCCAGCACAGCCCCAGCCCTGCCCCAGCCTAGCCCCAGCCCCAGCCCAGCCCCTGCCCTGGACCCAGCCCCAGCCCCACCCCAGCCTCATCCCCAGCCCAGGCCCAGCCCTGCCCCAGCCCCAGCCCCACCCCCGGCCCCAGACCTGGCCCCAGCCCTGCCCTCATCCCCAGCCCCAGCCCCACCCTCGGCCCCCGCCCAGCCCCTGTCCCCAGCCCTGCCCCGGCCCAGTCCCAGCCCCTGCACTGCCCCTGCCCTGGACCCAGCCCCAGCCCAGCCCCAGCTCCAGCCCCAGCCCTGCCCCAGCCCAGCCCCAGCCACAGCCCAGCCCCAGCCCTGGACCCAGCCCCAGTCGCAGCCCCGGGCCCAGCCCTGCCCTAGCACAGCCCCAGCCCCACCCTCAGCCCCAGCCCATCTCCAGCCCCAGTCCCAACACCAGCCCCTCCCCCAGCCTAAACCCAGCCACAGCCCTGCCCCAGCCCTGGACCCAGACCCAGCCCCAGCCCCACCCCCGGCCCCATCCCCGGCCCCAGCCCATCCCTAGCCCAGCCCTGTCCCAGCCCCATCCCTAGCCCAGCCCCTGCCCTGCCCCAGCCCAGCCCCAATCCCAGCCCCAGCCCCGGCCTCAGCCCAGACCTAACCTAGCCCTGCCCTAGCCCCTGGCCTAGCCCAGCTGTGCCCTCACCCTCAGCCCCAGCCCAGCTCCAGCCACAGCCCTGGACCAAGCCTCAGCCCAGCCCCATACCCAGCCCAGGCCCAGCTCTACCCCCACCCCAGCCTCATCCCCAGCCCAGGCCCAGCCCTGCCCCAGCCCCAGCCCCAGCCCCAGCCCTGCCCAGCCCAGCCCCAGCCACCACCCAGCCCCACCCCAGCCTCATCCCCAGCCCAGGCCCAGCCCTGCCCCAGCCTAGCCCCAGCCCCAGTCCAGCCCCTGCCCTGGACCCAGTCCCAGCCCCAGCCCAGCCCAAGCCCAGCCCCAGCCCTACCCTCAGCCCAGCCCCATCCCCAGCCCTGCCCCAGCCCTACCCTGAGCCCAGCCCCAGCCCCAGCCCGGCCCCAGTCCTACCCCAGCCCTGGACACAGCCCCACCCTGGACCCAGCCCCAGCCCCAGCCCAGACCCAGCCCCAGCCCCAGCCTAGCCCCAGCCCCAGTCCAGCCCCTGCCCTGGACCCAGTCCCAGCCCCAGCCCAGCCCAAGCCCAGCCCCAGCCCTACCCTCAGCCCAGCCCCATCCCCAGCCCTGCCCCAGCCCTACCCTCAGCCCAGCCCCAGCCCCAGCCCTGCCCCAGCCCAAGCCCCAGCCCCAGCCCCAGCCCCAGCCCTGCCCCAGCCCAAGCCCCAGCCCCAGCCCCAGCCCCAGCCCTGCCCCAGCCTAGCGCCAGCCCCAGCCCCAGCCCCGGCCCCAGCCAAGCCCCACTCACGGCCCCATCCCCGGCCCCAGCCCAGCTCCAGCCACAGCCCTGCCTAGGCCCAGCCCCAGCCCCAGCCCAGCCGCAGCCCTGGAACCAGCCCCTGCCCTGGACCCAGCCCCAGCCCAGCCCCAGCCCCATCCCCAGACCAGCACCAGCCCTGGACCCAGCCCCAGCCCCAGCCCAGCCTCATCCCCAGCCCAGGCCCAGCCCTGCCCCAGCCCAAGCCCCAGCCCCAGCCCCAGTCCCAGTCCTGCCCCATCCCAGCCCAGGCCATGCCCTGCCCCAGCCCCAGCCCCAGCCCTGCCCCAGCCCAGCCCAGCCCCATCCCCATCTCTGTCCCCAGCCCAGCCCCAGCCCCAGCCCTGCCCCAGCCCAGCCCCAGCCACCGCCCAGCCCCAGCCCTGGACCCAGCCCAAGCCCCAGCCCTCTCCCAGTCCCTGCCCCGGCCCCTGCCCCAGCCCCAGGCCTGCCCCAGCCCTGCCCCAGCCCCAGGCCTGACCTCAGCCCTGCCCCATCCCCAGCTCTGCCCCCAGCCCAGCCCCAGCCCCAGCAATCTCCCAGTCCCTGCCCCAGCCCCAGCCCCAGCCCCGGCCCCAGCCAAGCCCCACTCACGGCCCCATCCCCGGCCCCAGCCCAGCTCCAGCCACAGCCCTGCCTAGGCCCAGCCCCAGCCCCAGCCCAGCGGCAGCCCTGGAACCAGCCCCTGCCCTGGACCCAGCCCCAGCCCAGCCCCAGCCCCATCCCCAGACCAGCACCAGCCCTGGACCCAGCCCCAGCCCCAGCCCAGCCTCATCCCCAGCCCAGGCCCAGCCCTGCCCCAGCCCAAGCCCCAGCCCCAGCCCCAGTCCCAGTCCCAGTCCTGCCCCATCCCAGCCCCCAGCCCCAGCCCTGCCCTCAGCCCAGCCTCAGACCCAGACTGGCCCCAGCCCTGTCCCCAGCCCCAGCCCCAGCCCAGCCCCAGCCCCTGCCCCTGCCTAGCCCTGGCCCTGCCCCAGCCCTGGCTCCTGCCCCAGCCCTACCCCAGCCCTGCCCCAGCTCTGGCCCCAGCCCTGTCCCCAGCCCCAGCCCCTGCCCCAGCCCCAGCCCTACCCCAGCCCTGCCCCAGCCCAGCCCCATCTCCAGCCCAACCCCTGCCCTGGACCCAGCCCCAGCCCAGCCCCAGCCACAGCCCAGCCCCAGCCCTGGACCCAGCCCCAGTCGCAGCCCCGGGCCCAGCCCTGCCCTAGCACAGCCCCAGCCCCACCCTCAGCCCCAGCCCATCTCCAGCCCCAGTCCCAACACCAGCCCCTCCCCCAGCCTAAACCCAGCCACAGCCCTGCCCCAGCCCTGGACCCAGACCCAGCCCCAGCCCCACCCCCGGCCCCATCCCCGGCCCCAGCCCATCCCTAGCCCAGCCCTGTCCCAGCCCCATCCCTAGCCCAGCCCCTGCCCTGCCCCAGCCCAGCCCCAATCCCAGCCCCAGCCCCGGCCTCAGCCCAGACCTAACCTAGCCCTGCCCTAGCCCCTGGCCTAGCCCAGCTGTGCCCTCACCCTCAGCCCCAGCCCAGCTCCAGCCACAGCCCTGCCCCAGCCCAGACCCAGACCCAGCCTCGCCCCAGCGCTGTCCCGAGGTCCAGCCACCACCCAGCCCCAGCCCTGCCCCCAGCCCAGCCCCAGCCCCACCCTGGACCCAGCCCCAGCCCCAGCCCTGCCCCAGCCCTGCCCCAGCCTAGCCCCAGCCCTGCCCCAGCCTAGCCCCAGCCCCAGCCCAGACCCTGCCCTGGACCCAGCCCCAGGCCCACCCCAGCCTCATCCCCAGCCACAGCCCTGCCCCAGTCCCAGCCCTGCCCCGGCCCAGCCCCATCCCCAGCCCAGCCCCTGCCCTGGACCCAGCCCCAGCCCTGGACCCAGCCCCAGCCCAGCCACAGCCCCAGCCACAGCCCAGCCCCAGCACTGGACCCAGCCCCAGTCGCAGCCCCGGCCCCAGCTCTGCCCCAGACCAGCACCAGCCCCAGCCCAGCCCCAGCCCTGGACCCAGCCCCAGCCCTTCACCGAACCCAGCCCCAGCCCTAGCCTTAGCCCTGCCCTAGCCCAGCCACAGCCCTGGACCAAGCCCCACCCCTGAGACGAACCCAGCCCCAGCCTGGCCCCAGCCCTGCCCTAGCTCCAGCCCTAGCCCTGTCCCCAGCCTCGGCCCGTGCCCCTGCCCCAGTCCCAGTCCTGCCCCATCCCTGTCCCCAGCCCCAGCCCTGTCCCCAGCCCAGCCCCAGCCCTGTCCCCAGCCCAGCCCCAGGCCCAGGCCCAGCCCCAGCCCCAGCCCAGCACCAGCTGCAGCCCCAGGCCTGACCACAGCCCTACCCCAGCCCTGGCTCCTGCCCCAACCCTGGCTCCAGCCCCAGCCCCGGCTCCAGCCCCAGCCCCAGCCCTGCCCATGCCTTGGTTCCAGCCCCAGACCCAGCCCTGCGCCAACCCAGCCCCAGACCAAGGCCCAGCCTCAGGCCTAGTCCTGCCCCAGCCCTGGCCCCAATCCAGCCCCAGCCCTACCCCTACCTCAGCCCTAGCCCCAGCCCTGTCCGCAGCCCCAGCCCCAGCCCCAGCCCCACCCTCGCCACTAGCCCTGCCCCAGCCCTGCCACTGCCCCGGCCCCAGTCCCTGCCCCAGACTCGGCCCCAGCCCAGCCCCAGTCCTAGCCCTGCCTCAGTCCCAGGCCCAGCCCCAGCCCCAGCCCCAGCCCTGTGCCAGCCCTACCCCAGCCCAGCACCAGTCCCATCCCAGCCCAAGCCCTAGACCAGCCCCAGCCCCAGCCCCAGCCCCAGCCCCATCCTTGCCCCCAGCCCAGCCCTACCCCGGCCCCAGCCCCTGCCCCAGCCCCAGCCCTGTCCTAGTCCCTGCCCCAGCCCAGTCCTGGTCCCAGCCCAGGCCCAGCCCTGCCCAAACCCCAGCCCTACCCCAGCCCTGCCACAGCCTTGGGCCCAGCCCTGTCCCAGCCCCAGCCCAGCCCCAGCCCCAGCCCTGGACCAAGCCCCACTCCAGTGCCGAACCCAGCCCCAGCCTGGCCCCAGCCCTGCCCTAGCTCCAGCCCTAGCCCTGTCCCCAGCCTCGGCCCGTGCCCCTGCCCCAGACCCAGTCCTGCCCCATCCCAGCCCCCAGCCCCAGCCCTGCCCTCAGCCCAGCCCCAGACCCAGCCTCGCCCCAGCCCTGTCCCCAGCCCCAGACCCAGGCCCAGCCCCAGCCCCAGCCCTGCCCCAGCCGCAGCCCCAGCCCTGACCTCAGCCCTGCCCCAGCCCTGGCTCCTGCCCCAACCCTGGCTCCAGCCCCAGCCCCAGCCCTACCCCTACCTCAGCCCTAGCCCCAGCCCTGTCTGCAGCCCCAGCCCCAGCCCCAGCCCCACCCTCGCCACCAGCCCAGCCCCAGCCCCAACCTTGGCCCCAGCCCAGCCCCAGTTCCAGCCCTGTCCCTGCCACGGCCCCAGCCCCGGCCCCAGACTCAGCCCCAGCCCAGCCCCAGGCCTAGCCCTGTGCCAGCCCTACCCCAGCCCAGCCCCGGTCCCAGCCCAGCCCAAGCCCTGGCCCAGCCCCAGCCCAAACCCCATCCTTACCCCCAGCCCAGCCCTAGCCCTGCCCCAGTCCCAGCCCCAGCCCAGTCCCAGCCCTGCCCCAGCCCCCGCCCTGCCCAGCCCCAGCCCTGCACCGAACCCAGCCCCAGCCTGGCCCCAGCCCTGCCCCAGCTCTGGCCCCAGCCCTGTCCCCAGCCCCGGCCCCTGCCCCGGCCCAGCCCCAGCCCCAGCCCAGCCCCTGCCCTGGACCCAGCCCCTGCCCAGCCCCCGCCCTGCCACAGCCCCAGCCCTGCACCGAACCCAGCCCCAGCCCTGCCCCAGCCCTGCCGCAGCCCAGCCCTGCCCCGGCCCAGCCCCAGCCCAGCCCCAGCCCCAGCTCCAGCCACAGCCTTGCCCCAGCGCTGCCCCAGCCACAGCCCAGCCCCAGCCCTGGATCCAGCCCCAGTTGCAGCCCCGGCCCCAGCCCAGCCCTAGCCCAGCCCCAGCCCCACCCTCAGCCCCAGCCCAGCTCCGGCCACAGCCCAGCCACAGCCCTGGACCTAGCCCCAGCCAAGCCCCAGCCCCAGCCCTGCCCTAGCCCAGCCCCAGCCCTGGACCCAGGCCCAGCCCTGAGCCAAACCCAGCCCCAGCCTGGCCCCAGCCCTGCCCTAGCTCCAGCCCTAGCCCTGTCCCCAGCCTCGGCCCGTGCCCCTGCCCCAGTCCCATTCCTGCCCCATCCCAGCCCCCAGCCCCAGCCCTGTCCCCAGCCCAGCCCCAGGCCCAGGCCCAGCCCCAGCCCCAGCCCCAGCCCAGCCCCAGCCGCAGCCCCAGGCCTGACCTCAGCCCTACCCCAGCCCTGGCTCCTGCCCCAACCCTGACTCCAGCCCGAGCCCCGGCTCCAGCCCCAGCCCCAGCCCTGCCCATGCCTTGGTTCCAGCCCCAGACCCAGCCCTGCGCCAACCCAGCCCCAGACCAAGGCCCAGCCTCAAGCCTAGTCCTTCCCCAGCCCTGGCCCCAATCCAGCCCCAGCCCTACCCCTACCTCAGCCCTAGCCCCAGCCCTGTCCGCAGCCCCAGCCCCAGCCCCAGCCCCACCCTCGCCACTAGCCCTGCCCCAGCCCTGCCACTGCCCCGGCCCCAGTCCCTGCCCCAGACTCGGCCCCAGCCCAGCCCCAGCCCCAGCCCTGGACCAAGCCCCACTCCAGTGCCGAACCCAGCCCCAGCCTGGCCCCAGCCCTGCCCTAGCTCCAGCCCTAGCCCTGTCCCCAGCCTCGGCCCGTGCCCCTGCCCCAGACCCAGTCCTGCCCCATCCCAGCCCCCAGCCCCAGCCCTGCCCTCAGCCCAGCCCCAGACCCAGCCTCGCCCCAGCCCTGTCCCCAGCCCCAGACCCAGGCCCAGGCCCAGCCCCAGCCCCAGCCCTGCCCCAGCCGCAGCCCCAGGCCTGACCTCAGCCCTGCCCCAGCCCTGGCTCCTGCCCCAACCCTGGCTCCAGCCCCAGCCCCAGCCCGGCCCATGCCTTGGTTCCAGCCCCAGCCCCAGCCCTGCACCAACCCAGCCCCAGCCCAAAGCCCAGCCTCAAGCCTAGTCCTGCCCCAGTCCTGGCCCCAATCCAGCCCCAGCCCTACCCCTACCTCAGCCCTAGCCCCAGCCCTGTCCTCAGCCCCAGCCCCAGCCCCACCCTCAGTCCCAGCCCAGCCCCACCCCAAGCCCCAGCCCTGCCCCAGATCATCTCCAGCCCAGCCCCGGCCCCAACCCCTGCCCCAGCCCCAGTTCCAGCCCCGGCCCTAGCTCCAGCCCAGCCCCAGCCCAGCCCCGGCCCCAGCCTCCAGCCCCAGCCCTGGCCCCAGCCCAGCCCCAGCCCTGCCCCTGCCCTAGTCCCCAGCCCACTCCCTGCACAGCACCAGCACAGCCCCAGCCCTAGACCCAGCCCATCCCCTGCCCAAGCCCCAGCCCAACCCTGCCCCCAGCTCAGCCCCAGCCCAGCCCCAGCCCTGCCCCAGCCCTGCCCAGCCACCAGCCCACCCTTGCCCCAGCCCCAGCCCAGCCCTAGCCCCAGCCCAGCCCCAGCCCAGCCTCGGCCCCAGCCTCCAGCCCCAGCCCTGCCCAAGCCTTGGTTCCAGCCCCAGCCCCAACCCTGCCCAAGCCCCAGCCCCAGCCCAGCCCCAGCCCTGCCCCAGCCCTATCCCAGCCCCAGCCCCGGCCCGAGCCCAGCCCCAGCCCTGCCCAAGCCTTGGTTCCAGCCCCAGCCCCAGCCCTGCCCCATCCCTGCCCCCAGCCCCGGCCCCAGCCCCAGCCCCAGCCCCAGCCCCAGCCATGCCCCAGACCTGCCGCTACCCCAGCCCCAGCCCCGGCCCAAGCCCTACCCCAGCCCTGCCCCAGCCCCATCCATCAGCCCCAGCCAAGACCCAGCCCTCAGCCCCAGCCCCCAGCCCCAGCCCCAACCCCAGTCCTGCGCCAGCCCTGCCCCGCCCTGCCTCAGCCTTGTCCCCGTCCCCAGCCCCAGCCCCAGCTGAGCCCCAGCCCAGCCCTGCCCCTAGCACAGCCCCAAATCCTCCTGAGCCTTGGTTCCAGCCTCGACCCCAGCCATGCCCCAGCCCAAGCCCAGCCCCGGCCCAGCCCCAGCCCCAGCCCAGCCCAGCCCTGGACCCAGCCCCTGCCCTGGACCCAGCCCCAGCCCAGACCTGGCCCCAGCCACAGCCCAGCCCCAGCCCTGGACCCAGCCCCAGTTGCAGCCCCGGCCCCAGCCAAGCCCTAGCCCAGCCCCAGCCCCACCCTCAGCCTCAGCCCTGCCCTAGCCCAACACCGGCCATAGCCCTGCCCCAGCCCTGGACCCAGCCCCAGCCCCAGCCCCAACCCCGGCCCCAGCTTCGGCCCCAGCCGAGCCCTAGCCCAGCCCTGACCCAACCCCAGCCCTAGCCCAGCCCTGCCCTCAGCCCAGCCCCAGGCCCGGATCCAGCCCCGGCCGCAGCCCAGCCCTAACCTAGCTCTGCCCCAGCCCCAGGCCTAGCCCAGCCCTGCCCTCAGTCCAGCCCCATCCCCAGCTCTGCCCCCAGCCCAGCCCCAGCCCTGCCCAAGTCCCAGCCCCAGCATCGGTCCCAGCCCAGCGATAGCCCAGGCCTGCTCCCAGCCCTAATGCAGCCCTGCCCCCAGCCCCAGCCCCAGCCCTGCCCCAGCCAAGCCCCAGCCCCAGCCCAGCCCCAGCCCAGCCCCAGCCACCGCCCAGCCCCAGCCCTGCCCCCAGCCCTGCCCCAGCCCCAGCCCCAGCCCCAGCCCAGCCCCACCCTGGAACCAGCCCCAGCCCAGCCCCAGCCACCGCCCAGCCCCAGCCCTGCCCCCAGCCCTGCCCCAGCCATGCCCCAGCCCCAGCCCCAGCCCAGCCCCTGCCCTGGACCCAGCCCCGGCCCCACCCCAGACTCATCCCAAGCCCAGGCCAAGACCTGCCCCAGCCCAAGCCCCAGCCCCAGCCCCAGCCCAATCCGTTCCCCCAGCCCAGCCCAGCCCCATCCCCATCTCTGTCCCCAGCCCAGCCCCAGCCCCAGCCCTGCCCCAGCCCAGCCCCAGCCACCGCCCAGCCCCAGCCCTGGACCCAGCCCAAGCCCCAGCCCTCTCCCAGTCCCTGCCCCGGCCCCTGCCCCAGCCCCAGGCCTGCCCCAGCCCTGCCCCAGCCCCAGGCCTGACCTCAGCCCTGCCCCATCCCCAGCTCTGCCCCCAGCCCAGCCCCATCCCCAGCTCTGCCCCCAGCCCAGCCCCAGCCCCAGCACTCTCCCAGTCCCTGCCCCAGCCCCAGCCCCAGCCCCAGCCCCGGCCCCAGCCCCGGCCCCAGCCAAGCCCCACTCACGGCCCCATCCCCGGCCCCAGCCCAGCTCCAGCCACAGCCCTGCCTAGGCCCAGCCCCAGCCCCAGCCCAGCCGCAGCCCTGGAACCAGCCCCTGCCCTGGACCCAGCCCCAGCCCAGCCCCAGCCCCATCCCCAGACCAGCACCAGCCCTGGACCCAGCCCCAGCCCCAGCCCAGCCTCATCCCCAGCCCAGGCCCAGCCCTGCCCCACCCCAAGCCCCAGCCCCAGCCCCAGCCCCAGGCCTGTCCCATCCCAGCCCCCAGCCCAGCCCTACCCTCAGCCCAGCCCCAGTCCCAGCCTGGCCCCAGCCCTGTCCCCAGCCCTGGCTCCTGCCCCAGCCCTGGTTCCTACCCCAGCCCCATCCCCAGCCCAGCCCATTCCTTGGTTCCAGACCCAGCCCCAGCCCTGCGCCAACCCACCCCCAGCCCAAGGCCCAGCCTCAAGCCTAGTCCTGCCCCAGCCCTGGCCCCAATCCAGCCCCAGCCCTACCCCTACCTCAGCCCTAGCCCCAGCCCTGTCCGCAGCCCCAGCCCCAGCCCCACCCTCGCCACCAGCCCAGCCCCAGACCCAACCTTGGCCCCAGCCCAGCCCCCGTTCCAGCCCTGCCCCAGCCCTGCCCCTGCCCCGGCCCCAGCGCCGGCCCCAGACTCGGCCCCAGCCCAGCCCCAGGCCTAGCCCTGCCCCAGTCCCCACCCCAGACCCAGCCACAGCCCCAGCCCCAGCCCTGTGCCAGCACTACCCCAGCCCAGCCCCGGACCCAGCCCCCGCCCCAGCCCAATCCTTGCCCCCAGCCCAGCCCCAACCTGGACCCAGCCCCAGCCCCAGCCTAGCCCCAGCCCTGCCCCAGCCTAGCCCCAGCCCCATCCCATCCCCTGCCCTAGACCCAGCCCCGGCTCCACCCCAGACTCATCCCCAGCCCAGGCCCAGCCCTGCCCCAGCCCAAGCCCCAGCCCCATCCCCAGCCCCAGCCCCATCCGTTCCCCCAGCCCAGCCCAGCCCCAGCCCTGCCCCAGACGAGCCCCAGCCCCAGCCCATCCCCTGCCCTAGACCCAGCCCCGGCTCCACCCCAGACTCATCCCCAGCCCAGGCCCAGCCCTGCCCCAGCCCCAGCCCCAGCCCTGCCCCAGCCCAGCCCCAGCCACAGCCCAGCCCCAGCCCAGCCCCCGCCACAGCCCAGCCCCGGCCCTGAACCCAGCCCCAGCCCCAGCCCCACCCTGGACCCAGCCCCAGCCACAGCCCTGTCCCAGCCCAAGCCCCAGCCCCATCCCCAGCCCCAGCCCCATCCGTTCCCCCAGCCCAGCCCAGCCCCAGCCCTGCCCCAGACGAGCCCCAGCCCCAGCCCATCCCCTGCCCTAGACCCAGCCCCGGCTCCACCCCAGACTCATCCCCAGCCCAGGCCCAGCCCTGCCCCAGCCCCATCCCCAGCCCCAGCCCCATCCGTTCCCCCAGCCCAGCCCAGCCCCATCCCCATCTCTGCCCCCAGCCCAGCCCCAGTCCCAGCCCTGCCCCAGCCCAACCCCAGCCCCAGACCAGCCCCTGCCCTGGACCCAGCCCCTGCCCAGGACCCAGCCCCAGCCCAGCCCCAGCCCCAGCCCCAACCCAACCCCACCCCAGCCCTGGACCCAGCCCCAGTCGCAGCCTTGGCCCCAGCCCAGCCCCAGCCCCACCCTCAGCCCCAGCCCAGCTCCAGACACAGCCGAGCCGTAGCCCTGGACCCAGCCCAAGCCAAAGCCCGGCCCCAGCGCCAGCCCCAGCCCAACCCCAGCCACAGCCCAGCCCTGGAACCAGCCCCAGCCCCGGCCCTGCCCTAGCCCAACACCGGCCATAGCCCTGCCCCAACCCCGGCCCCAGCCCCGGCCCCAGCCGAGCCCTAGACCAGCCCTGACCCAGCCCCAGCCCTAGCCCAGCCCTGCCCTCAGCCCAGCCCCAGGCCCGGACCCAGCCCCGGCCTCAGCCCAGCCCTAACCTAGCCCTGCCCCAGCCCCAGGCCTAGCCCAGCCCTGCCCTCAGCCCAGCCCCAGACCCAGCCTGTCCCCAGCCCCAGGCCCAGCCCCAGCCTGGCCCCATACCTGCCCCAGCCCCAGCCCCAGGCCTGACCTCAGCCCTGCCCCATCCCCAGCTCTGCCCCCAGCCCAGCCCCAGCCCTGCCCAAGTCCCAGCCCCAGCATCGGTCCCAGCCCAGCGATAGCCCAGGCCTGCTCCCAGCCCTAGTGCAGCCCTGCCCCCAGCCCCAGCCCCAGCCCTGCCCCAGCTCTGGCCCCAGCCCTGTCCACAGCCCCGGCCCCAGCCCCGGCCCCTGCCCCAGCCCCAGCACTAGCCCAGCCCTGCCCTCAGCCCCAGCCCCAGCCCCAGCCCCACCCTTGGTTCCAGCCCAGCCCCTGCCCCAGCCCTGCCCCGGCCCAGCCCCAGCCCCAGGCCAGCCCCTGCCCTGGACCCAGCCCCTGCCCAGCCCCCGCCCTGCCACAGCCCCAGCCCTGCACCGAACCCAGCCCCAGCCCAGCCCCAGGCCTGCCCAAGCCCCGCCCTGCCCTGGCCCAGCCCCAGCCCCAGCCCCAGTCCCAGCCAAGCCCCACTCACGGGCCCCATCCCCGGCCCCAGCCCAGCTCTGCCCCAGCCCCAGCCCTGCACCGAACCCAGCCCCAGCCCTGCCCCAGCCCTGCCGCAGCCCAGCCCTGCCCCGGCCCAGCCCCAGCCCAGCCCCAGCCCCAGCTCCAGCCACAGCCTTGCCCCAGCCCAGCCCCAGCCACAGCCCAGCCTCAGCCCTGGATCCAGCCCCAGTTGCAGCCCCGGCCCCAGCCCAGCCCTAGCCCAGCCCCAGCCCCACCCTCAGCCCCAGCCCAGCTCCGGCCACAGCCCAGCCACAGCCCTGGCTCTTGCCCCAGCCAAGCCCCAGCCCCAGCCCTGCCCTAGCCCAGCCCCAGCCCTGGACCCAGCCCCAGCCCTGAGCCGAACCCAGCCCCAGCCTGGCCCCAGCCCTGCCCTAGCTCCAGCCCTAGCCCTGTCCCCAGCCTCGGCCCGTGCCCCTGCCCCAGTCCCATTCCTGCCCCATCCCAGCCCCCAGCCCCAGCCCTGTCCCCAGCCCAGCCCCAGGCCCAGGCCCAGCCCCAGCCCCAGCCCAGCCCCAGCCGCAGCCCCAGGCCTGACCTCAGCCCTACCCCAGCCCTGGCTCCTGCCCCAACCCTGACTCCAGCCCGAGCCCCGGCTCCAGCCCCAGCCCCAGCCCTACCCATGCCTTGGTTCCAGCCCCAGCCCCAGCCCTGCGCCAACCCAGCCCCAGACCAAGGCCCAGCCTCAAGCCTAGTCCTTCCCCAGCCCTGGCCCCAATCCAGCCCCAGCCCCAGTTCCAGCCCTGCCCCAGCCCTGCCACTGCCCCGGCCCCAGTCCCTGCCCCAGACTCGGCCCCAGCCCAGCCCCAGTCCTAGCCCTGCCTCAGTCCCCGCCCCAGCCCCAGCCCCAGCCCCAGCCCTGTGCCAGCCCAACCCAACCCAGCACCGGTCCCATCCCAGCCCAAGCCCTAGCCCAGCCCCAGCCCCAGCCCCAGCCCCAGCCCCAGCCCCATCCTTGCCCCCAGCCCAGCCCTACCCCAGCCCCAGCCCCAGCCCCAGCCCCAGCCCCAGCCCTGTCCTAGTCCCTGCCCCAGCCCAGTCCTGGTCCCAGCCCAGCCCCAGCCCTGCCCCAGCTCTAGCCCCAGCCCTGTCCCCAGCCCCAGCCCCTGCCCCACACCCACCCTCGGCCCCAGCCCCTGCCCCGGACACAGCCCCAGCCCAGCCCCGGGCCCAGCCCTGCCCCAGCCCAGCCCCAGCCCCAGCCCTGCCCCAGCCCAGCCCCAGCCACCGCCCAGCACCAGCCCAGCCCCAGCCCTGCCCCAGCCTAGAACCAGCCCCAGCACAGCCCCTGCCCTGGACCCAGCCTGGCCCCAGCCCTATCCCCAGCCCCAGCCCAGCCCAGCCCCTGGCCCAGCCCCAGCCTAACCCCAGCCCTGCCCCAGCCCCAGCCCCTGGCCGGACCTCAGCCCTACCCCAGCCCTGGCTCCAGCCCCAGCCCTGGCTCCAGCCCCAGCCCCAGCCCTGCCTATGCCTTGGTTCCAGCCCCAGCCCCAGCCCTGCCCCTGCCCCTGCCCCGGCCCCAGCCCAGCCCCAGTTCCAGCCCTGCCCCTGCCCCTGCCCCGGCCCCAGCCCCGGCCCTGCCCCCTACCCAGACCCAGCCAAGCCCCCAGCCCAGACCTGCCCCCAGCCCCAGCCCAAGGCCCAGCCTCCAGCCTACAACAGCCCCAGCCCCGGCCCCAACCTCAGTCCCAGCCCTACCCCAGCCTCATCCCCAGCCCAGGCCCAGCCCTGCCCCGGCCCCAGCCTCAGCCCAGACCCAGGCCTAGCCCTGCACCAGCCCAGCCCCAGCCACAGCCCAGCCCAAGCCCTGGATCTAGCCCCAGTCGCAGCCGTGGCCCCAGCCCTGCCCTAGCCCAGCCCGAGCCCCACCCTCAGCCCCAGCCCAGCTCCAGCCACAGCCCAGCCACAGCCCTGGACCCAGCCCCAGCCCAGCCCCAGCCCCAGCCCAGCCCTAGCCCAGCCCCAGCCCCACTTTCAGCCCCAGCCCAGCTCCAGCCACAGCCCAGTCACAACCCTGGACCCAGCCCCAGCCCAGCCCCAGCCCCGGCCTAGTCCCAGCCCTGCCCCAGCCCCAGCCCCTGGCTGGACCTCAGCCATGCCCCAGCCCTGGCTCCTGCCCCAGCCCTGACACCAGCCCCAGCCCCAGCCCTGCCCATGCCTTGGTTCCAGCCCCAGCCCTGCACCAACCCTGCCCCAGCCCAGCCCCAGCCCCAGCCCCAGCCCGAGCCCCAATCCCCAGCCCAACCCCAGCCACAGCCCTGCCCCAGCCCTGGACCCAGCCCCAGCCCCAGCCCCACCCCCGGCCCCATCCCCGGCCCCAGCCCATCCCTAGCCCAGCCCTGCCCTGCCCCAGTCCCAGCCCCAGCCCCGGCCTCAGCCCAGCCCCAGGCCTAGCCCTGCCCCAGCCCCAGGCCTAGCCCAGCCGTGCCCTCAGGCCAGCCCCCAGCCCCAGCCCAGCCCAGCCCCAGGCCCAGTCCCAGCCTATCCCCAGCCCTGCCCCAGCCCCAGCCCCTGGCCGGACCTCAGCCCTGCCCCAGCCCTGGCTCTTGCCCCAGCCCTGGCTCTTGCCCCAGCCCTGGCCCCAATCCCAGCCTCAGCCCTACCCCTACCTCAGCCCTAGCCCCAGCCCTGTCCGCAGCCCCAGCCCCAGGCCCAGCCCCACCCTCACCACTAGCCCAGCCCCAGACCCAACCTTGGCCCCAGCCCAGCCCAGTTCCAGCCCTGCCCCAGCCCTTCGCCTGCCCTGGCCCCAGCCCTGGCCCCAGACTCGGCCCCAGCCCAGCCCCAGGCCTAGCCCTGCCCCAGTCCCCGCCCAAGACCCAGACCCAGCCCCAGCCCTGTGCCAGCCCTACCCCAGCCCAGCCCCGGTCCCAGCCCAGCCCAAGCCCTGGCCCAGCCCCTGCCCTGGACCCAGCCTCAGCCCTGCCCCAGCGTTGGCCGCAGCCCTGCCCCAGCCCCAGCCCTAGCCCAGCCCTGCCCTCAGCCCAGCCCTAGCTCGGCCACAGCCCTGTCTGCAGCCCCAGCCCCAGCCCCAGCCCCACCCTCGTCCCAGTCCAGCCCTTGCCTCAGCCCTACCCCTGCCCAGTCATGGTCCATGCCCAGCCCCAGCCCTGCCCCAGCCCCCGCCCCAGCCCCAGCCCCAGCCCTGCCCAAGACTTGGTTCCAGCCCCAGCCCCAGCCCCAGCCCCAGCCCTGCCCCCAACCCAGACCCTGCCAAGCCCCCAGCCCAGACCTGCCACCCAAGCCCCAACCCAAGGCCCAGCCTCCAGCCTACAACAGCCCCAGCCCCGGGCCCAACCTCAGTCCCAGCCCTACCCCAGCCTCATCCCCAGCCCAGGCCCAGCCCTGCCCCGGCCCAGCCCCAGCCCCAGCCCCAGCCCCAGCCAAGCCCCACTCACGGCCCCATCCCCGGCCCCAGCCCAGCCCTCCCCCAGCCCCAGCCCAGCCCAGCCCCAGGCCTAGCCCAGCCATGCCCTCAGCCCAGCCCCAGCCCCAGCCCAGCCCTGTCCCCATCCCCAGCCCAGCCCAGCCCCAGGCCCAGCCCCAGCCTAGTCCCAGCCCTGCCCCAGCCCCAGCCCCTGGCCAGACCTCAGCCCTGCCCCAGCCCTGGCTCCTGCCCCAGCCCTGGCTCCAGCCCCAGCCCCAGCCCTGCCCAAGCCTTAGTTCCATGCCCCAGCCCCAGCCCTGCGCCAAGCCAGCCCCACCCCAAGGCCCAGCCTCCAGCATACTCCTGCCCCAGCCCCGGCCCCAACCCAGCCCCAGCCATGCCCCAACCTCAGTCCTAGCCCTAGCCCAGGCCCAGCCCAGCTCCAGCCACAGCCCAGCCACAGCCCTGGCCCTAGCCCCAGCCCAGCCCCAGACACAGCCCTGCCCTAGCCCAGCCCCAGCCACAGCCAAAGCCCTGCCCCAGCCCTGGACCCAACCCCAGCAAACAGCCCAGCCCCAGCCCCAGCCCCAGCCCAACCCCAGCCCCAGCCCTGACCCAGCCCAACCCCAGCCCCAGCCCAGCCCCCAGCCCCGGCCCTACCCCTGCCCAGTCCCGGTCCATGCTCAGGCCCCAGCCCTGCCCCACCCTCGTCCCCAGCCCAGCCCCTGCCCCAGCCCGACCCCTGCCCAGTCCCGGTCCATGCCCAGCGCCAGCCCTGCCCAGCCCCCAGCCCCAGCCCCAGCCCTGCCCAAGACTTGGTTCCAGCCCCCCAGCCCCACCCTCGGCCCCAGCCCAGCCCCAGCCCCAGCCCCAGCCCTGGCCCCAGCCCCTACCCCAGCCCCAGCCCCAGCACCAGCCTGGACCCAGCCCCAGCCCCAGCCCAGCCCCAGCCCTGCCCCAGCCTAGCCCCAGCCCCAGCCCACCCCCGGCCCCAGCCCGGGCCCCAGCCCAGCTCCAGCCACAGCCCAGCCACAGCCCCCGCCCTGCCCCAGCCCCAGCCCTGCCCCAGCCCAGCCCACAGCCCCAGGCCAGCCCCTGCAGTGGACCCCAGCCCCAGCAGAGCCCCAGCCCCAGCCCGAGGCCTGCCCCAGCCCAGCCCCAGCCCTGGACCCAGCCACCAGTCGCAGCCCCGCCCCAGCCCAGCCCTAGCCCATCCCCAGCCCCCACCCTCAGCCCCAGCCCAGCTCCAGCCCCACCCCCAGCCCTGCCCCAGGCCCAGCCCCAGCCCCAGCCCTGCCCTAGCCCAGCCACAGCCCCAGCCACAGCCCCAGCCCCAGCCCTGGTCCCAACCCAGTCGCAGCCCCGGCCCCAGCCCAGCCCAAGCCCAGCCCCAGCCCCACCCTCAGCCCCAGCCCAACTCCAGCCACAGCCCAGCCACAGCCTGGACCTAGCCCCAGCCGAGCCCCAGACACAGCCCTGCCCTAGCCCAGCACCAGCCCAGCCCCAGCCCCAGCCACAGCCCCTGCCCCAGCCCTGGACCTAACCCCAGCCCCAGCCCTGCCCCAGCCCCAGCCCTGCCCCAGTCCTGGACGCCAGTCCCATCCCCAGCCCTGCCCCAGCCCAGTCCTGCCCCATCCGAGGCCCCATCCCCAGCCCTGCCCCAGCCCTGCCCTAGCCCTGCCCTCAGCCCAGCCGCAGCCCCAGCCCCAGCCCCAGCCCCAGCCCTGCCCAAGACTTGGTTCCAGCCCCAGCCCCAGCCCTGCCTCAGACCCAGACCCAGACCCAGACCCAGCCCCAGCCCTACCCCAGCCTCAGTCCTGCCCCAGCCCCGGACCCGGCCTGACCTCAGCCCTGCCCCCAACCCACCCCAGCCATGCCCCCCAGCCCAGCCCTGCCCCCAGCCCCCACCCCAAGGCCCAGCCTCCAGCAACTCCTGCCCCAGCCCCGGCCCCAACCCAGCCCCAGCCATGCCCCAACCTCAGTCCTAGCCCTAGCCCAGGCCCAGCCCAGCCCCCAGCCCAGCTTCAGCCCGGCCCCAGCCCTGCCCCAGCCCCAGTCCTAGCCCAGCCCTGCCCTCAGCCCAGCCCCAGCCCAGCCCCAGCCCTGCCCCAGCTCGAGCCCCAGCCCTGTCCACAGCCCTGGCCCCTGCCCCAGCCCCAGTCCTGCCCATCCCAGCCCCCATTCCCCAGCCCTGGCCCCACCCTCGTCCCCAGCCCAGCCCCTGCCCCAGCCCGACCCCTGCCCAGTCCCGGTCCATGCCCGGCGCCAGCCCTGCCCAGCCCCAGCCCCAGCCCAGCACCAGCCCCAGCCCTGCCCAAGACTTGGTTCCAGCCCAGCCCCACCCTCGGCCCCAACCAAGCCCCAGCCCCAGCCCCAGCCCAGCCCCAGCCCCTACCCAGCCCCAGCCCCAGCCCCAGCCTGGACCCAGCCCCAGCCCCAGCCCAGCCCCAGCCCTGCCCCAGCCTAGCCCCAGCCCCAGCCCAGCCCCTGCCCTGGACCCAGCCCCAGCCCCAGCCCAGCCCCAGCCATGCCCCAACCTCAGTCCTAGCCCTAGCCCAGGCCCAGCCCAGCCCCCAGCCCAGCTTCAGCCCCGGCCCCAGCCCTGCCCCAGCCCCAGTCCTAGCCCAGCCCTGCCCTCAGCCCAGCCCCAGCCCAGCCCCAGCCCTGCCCCAGCTCGAGCCCCAGCCCTGTCCACAGCCCTGGCCCCTGCCCCAGCCCCAGTCCTGCCCCATCCCAGCCCCCATCCCCAGCCCTGCCCCACCCTCGTCCCCAGCCCAGCCCCTGCCCCAGCCCGACCCCTGCCCAGTCCCGGTCCATGCCCGGCGCCAGCCCCTGCCCAGCCCCAGCCCCAGCCCCAGCACCAGCCCCAGCCCTGCCCAAGACTTGGTTCCAGCCCCAGCCCCACCCTCGGCCCCAACCCAGCCCCAGCCCCAGCCCCAGCCCAGCCCCAGCCCCTACCCCAGCCCCAGCCCCAGCCCCCAGCCTGGACCCAGCCCCAGCCCCAGCCCAGCCCCAGCCCTGCCCCAGCCTAGCCCCAGCCCCAGCCCAGCCCCTGCCCTGGACCCAGCCCCAGCCCCACCCCAGCCTCATCCCCAGCCTAGGCCCAGCCCTGCCCCAGCCCCCAGCCCCAGCCCCATCCGTTCCCCCAGCCCAGCCCAGCCTCAGACCCAGACCCAGACCCCAGCCCCAGCCCCAGCCCTACCCCAGCCTCAGTCCTGCCCCAGCCCCGGCCCCAGGCCTGACCTCAGCCCTGCCCCCAACCCACCCCCAGCCATGCCCCCAGCCCAGCCCTGCCCCCAGCCCCACCCCAAGGCCCAGCCTCCAGCATACTCTGCCCCAGCCCCGGCCCCAACCCAGCCCCAGCCATGCCCCAACCTCAGTCCTAGCCCTAGCCCAGGCCCAGCCCAGCTCCAGCCACAGCCCAGCCACAGCCCTGGACCTAGCCCCAGCCCAGCCCCAGACACAGCCCTGCCCTAGCCCAGCCCCAGCCCCACCCTCAGACCCAGCCCAGCTCCAGCCCCACCCCAGCCCTGCCCCAGCCCAGCCCCAGGCCCAGCCCCAGCCTAGCCCCAGCCCTGCCCCAGGCCCTGCCCCTGGCCGGACCTCAGCCCTGCCCCAGCCCTGGCTCCTGCCCCAACCCTGGCTCCAGCCCCAGCCCCAGCCCTGCCCAAGCCTTAGTTCCAGCCCCAGCCCCAGCCCTGTGCCAACCCAGCCCCAGCCCAAGGCCCGGACTCAAGCCTAGTGCTGCTCCAGCCCTGGCCCCAATCCAGCCCCAGCCCTACCCCTACCTCAGCCCTAGCCCCAGCCCTGTCCGCAGCCCCAGCCCCAGCCCCAGCCCCCACCCTCGCCACCAGCCCAGCCCCCAGCCCCAACTTTGGCCCCAGCCCAGCCCCAGTTCCAGCCCTGCCCCAGCCCTGCCCCTGCCCCAGCCCCAGCCCCAGCCCCAGGCTCGGCCCCTACTGCAAGAAGGGGGGCGCTTTAACGACCAATGTGATCAGCGGATTCCACTTTATTGAGCATCAGACACATCTTATATACAGTTTGCTATAATTATGCCCTCTTGGCATATGCCCTCTTGGCAACATACTATTGGTTGCTCTCTAAAAGGTTACATCATTGTTTTCACAACTCTGTGGAATTCTTCCATCCGGGCCTAATTGCTCTCTTTCCCAGATCTCGCCTCCTCCTTATCTTGCTTGCCTCCCATCTCAGGGGCAGCTGGGTTTCAGCATACCAAGCAATCAGCACTTTCTCACATCTCCCACTCCGCCACTATATCATCAACAGAGAATTCTTCAAGGCCTGAATTGCACAGGTGTTCCTGGGACCCATGTCCCCTCTTGCCCGACAACAGGCCCCAGCCCAGCCCCAGGCCTAGCCCTGCTCCAGTCCCCGCCCCAGACCCAGCCCCAGCCCCAGCCCTGTGCCAGCCCTACCCCAGCCCAGCCCCAGTCCAAGCCCAGCACAAGCCCTGGCCCAGCCCCAGCCCCAGCCCCAGCCCCAGCCTTGCCCCCAGCCCAGCACTAGCCCGGCCCCAGCCCGGCCCCAGCCCTGGACCAAGCCCCACCCCTGTGCCGAACCCAGCCCCAGCCTGGCCCCAGCCCTGCCCCTAGCTCCAGCCCTAGCCCTGTCCTCAGCCTCGGCCCGTACCCCTGCCCCCAGTCCCAGTCCTGCCCCCATCCCAGCCCCCAGCCCCCAGCCCTGCCCTCAGCACAGCCCCAGACCCAGCCTCGCCCCCAGCCCCTGTCCCCGGCCCCAGACCCAAGACCAGCCCCAGGCCCAGCCCCAGCCCCTGCCCCCAGCCGCAGCCCCAGGCCTGACCTCAGCCCTGCCCCAGCCCTGGCTCCTGCCCCAGCCCTGGCTCCAGCCCCAGCCCCAGCCCTGCGCCAACCCAGCCCCAGACCAAGGCCCAGCCTGAAGCCTAGTCCTGCCCCAGTCCTGGCCCCAATCCAGCCCCAGCCCTACCCCTACCTCAGCCCTAGCCCCAGCCCTGTCCGCAGCCCCAGCCCTAGCCCAGCCCCAGCCCAGTTCCAGCCACTGCCCAGCCACAGCCTGACCCAGCCCCAGCCCAGCCCCATCCCCAGTCCCGGCCCCAGTCCGGTCCCAGCCCTGGCCCCCAGCCCCACCCTGGACCCAGCCCCAGCCCCAGCCTAGCCCCAGCCAGCACCAGCCCAGCCCCAGCCCCAGCCCCAGCCCCATTCCAGCCCCTGCCCTGGACCCAGTCCCAGCCCCCAGCCCCACCCTGGACCCAGCCCCAGCCCCATCCCAGCCGCAGCCCAGCCCCAGCCCCAGTCCAGCCCCTGCCCCTGGACCCAGTCCCAGCCCCAGCCCTGCCCCCAGCCCAGCCCCAGCCCCCACCCTGGACCCAGCCCCCAGCCTCAGCCCTGCCCCAGCCCCAAACACCAACACCAGCCCCAGCCCCAGCCCCATCCGTGCCCCCAGCCCAGCCCAAACCCATCCCCATTTCTGCCACCAGCCCAGCCCCAGCCACCGCCCAGCCCCAGGCCCAGCCCTAGCCTAGCCCCAGATCTCTCCCCAGCCCCAGCCCAGCCCCAGCCCTGGACCCAGCCCCAGTTGCAGCCCCGGACCCAGCCCAGCCCTAGCCCATCCCCAGCCCCACCCTCAGCCCCATCCCATCGCCAGCCCCAGCCCCAGCCCCAGCCCCAGCCCAGCCCGAGCCCCAGCCCCAGCCCAGCCCCATCCCTACCCCCGGCCCCATACCCGGCCCCAGCCCATCCCTAGCCCAGCCCTTTCCCAGCCCCAGCCCTAGCCCAGCCCAGCCCTGCCCCAGTCCCAGCCCCAGCCCCGGCCTAGCCCCAGCCCTGCCCCAGCCGCAGCCCCTGGCAGGACCTCTGCCATGCCCCAGCCTTGGCTCCTGCCCCAGCCCTGGCTCCAGCCCCAGCCCCAGCCCTGCCCATGCCTTGGTTCCAGCCCCAGCCCCAGCCCTGCACCAACCCTGCCCCAGCCCAGCCCCAGCCCCAGTCCAACCCCAGCCCTGGACCCAGCCCCAGTCGCAGCCACGGGCCCAGCCCTGCCTTAGCCCAGCCCCAGCCCCACCCTCAGCCCCAGCCCATCTCCAGCCCCAGCCCCAGCCCTGGACCCAGCCCCACCCTCGTCCCCAGCCCAGCCCCTGCCCCAGCCCTACCCCTGCCCAGTCACGGTCCACGCCCAGCCCCAGCCCTGCCTCAGCCCCGGCACCAGGCCCAGCCCCAGCCCTGCCCAAGACTTGCTTCCAGCCCCAGCCCCAGCCCTGCCTCAGCCCCAGACCCAGCCCCATCCCTACCCCAGCCTCAGTCCTGCCCCAGCCCCGGCCCCCAGCCGCAGCCCCAGCCATGCCCCCAGACCAGACCTGCCCCCAGCCCCAGCCCAAGGTCCAGCCTCCAGCTTACTCCAGACCCAGCCCTGCCCCAGCCCAGCCACAGCCCAGCCCCAGCCCTGGATCCAGCCCCAGTCGCAGCCCCGGCCCCAGCCCTGCCCTAGCCCAGCCCCAGCCCCACCCCCACCCTCAGCCCCAGCCCAGCTCCAGCCACAGCCCAGCCACAGCCCTGGACCCAGCCACAGCCCTGCCCTCAGCCCAGCCCCTGCCCTGGACCAAGCCCCAGCCCTGAGCCGAACCCAGCCCCAGCCTGGCCCCAGCCCTGCCCTAGCTCCAGCCCTAGCCCTGTCCCCAGCCTCGGCCCGTGCCCCTGCCCCAGTCCCAGTCCTACCCCATCCCAGCCCCCAGCCCCAGCCCTGCCCCCAGCCCAGCCCCAGACCCAGCCTGGCCCCAGCCCTGTCCCGAGCCCCAGCCACAGCCCAGCCCCAGGCCCAGCCCCAGCCTAGCCCCAGCCCTGCCCCAGCCACAGCCCCAGGCCTGACCTCAGCCCTGCCCCAGCCCTGGCTCCTCCCCAACCCTGGCTCCAGCCCCAGCCCCAGCCCTGCGCCAAGCCAGCCCCAGCCCAAGGCCCAGCCTCAAGCCTAGTCCTGCCCCAGCCCTGGCCCCAATCCAGCCCCAGCCCTACCCCTACCTCAGCTTTAGCCCCAGCCCTGTCCGCAGCCCCAGCCCCAGCCCGGCCCCAGCCTCGCAACCAGCCCAGCCCCAGCCCCAACCTTGGCCCCAGCCCAGCCCCAGTTCCAGCCCTGCCCCAGCCCTTCCCCAGCTCCAGCCCCAGCCCGGGCCCCAGACTCAGCCCCAGCCCAGCCCCAGGCCTAGCCCTGTGCCAGCCCTACCCCAGCCCAGCCCCGGTCCCAGCCCCCAGCCCAAGCCCTGGCCCAGCCCCAGCCCAAACCCCATCCTTGCCCCCAGCCCATCCCTAGTGCTGCCCCAGTCCCAGCCCCAGCCCAGCCCCAGACCTGGACCCAGCCCCAGCCCCACCCCAGCCCTCAACCCCAGCCCAGGCCCAGCCCTGCCCCAGACCCCAGCCCTGCACTGAACCCAGCTCCAGCCCGGCCCCAGCCCTGCCCTCAGCCCCAGCCCCAGCCCCACCCTCGGTCCCAGCCCAGCCCCTGCCCCAGCCCTACCCCGGCCCAGCCCCTACCCTGGGACCCAGCCCCAGCCCAGCCCCCAGCTCCAGCCCCCAGCCCTGCCCCCAGCCCAGCCCCAGCCCTATCCCAGCCCCAGCCCTGGACCCAGCCCCAGTTGCAGCCCCTGCCCAGCCCAGCCCTAGCCCAGCCCCCAGCCCCACCCTCAGCCCCAGCCCATCTCCAGCCCCAGTCCCAGCCCCAGCCCCAGCCCCAGTCCAACCCCAGCCACAGCCCTGCCCCAGCCCTGGACCCAGCCCCAGCCCCAGCCCCACCCCCGGCCCCAGCCCCGGCCCCAGCCCATCCCTAGCCCAGCCCTGTCCCAGCCCCAGCCCTAGCCGAGTACTGCCCTGTCCCCAGTCACAGCCCCAGCCCCGGCCTCAGCCCAGCCCTAACCTAGCCTTGCCCCAGCCGCAGGCCTAGCCCAGCCCAGCCCCAGCCCAGCCCAGCCCCAGCCCCAGCCCCAGCCTGGCCCCAGCCCTGTCCCCAGCCCCAGCCCAGCCCCAGACCTGCCCCAGCCCCACCCCCCTGGCCGGACCTCAGCCCTGCCCCAGCCCTGGCTCCTGCCCCAGCCCTGGCTCCTGCCCCAGCCCTGGCTCCAGCCCCAGACCCAGCCCTGCCCATGCCTTGGTTCCAGCCCCAGCCCCAGCCCTGCACCAACCCAGCCCCAGCCCAAGGCCCAGCCTCAAGCCTAGTCCTGCCCCAGCCCAAGCCCCAGCCCAGCCCCAGCCCCAGCCCTACCCCAGCCCTGCCCCAGCCTCGGCCGCAGCCCAGCCCCAGCCCCAGCCCTACCCCAGCCCTGCCGCAGCCTCGGCCCCAGCCCTGTCCCAGGCCCAGCCCAGACCCCAGCCCAGCCTCAGCCCCGGCCCCAGACCTGCCCCAGCCCCAGCCCTAGCCCAGCCCTCCCCTCATCCCAGCCCTAGATCGGCCACAGACCTGTCCGCAGCCCCAGCCCCAGCCCCAGCCCCAGCCCCACCCTCGTCCCCAGCCCAGCCCCTGCCCCAGCCCTACCCCTGCCCAGTCACGGTCCATGCCCAGCCCCAGCCCTGCCCCAGCCCCAGCCCCAGCCCCATCCCCAGCCCCAGCCCTGCCCCAGCCTCAGTCCTGCCCCAGCCCCCGGCCCCAGCCCCAGCCCCAGCCCTGCCCCCAACGCAGCCCTGCACCGAACCCAGCCCCAGCCCGGCCCCAGCCGTGCCCCAGCTCTGGCCCCAGCCCTGTCCCCAGCCCCGGCCCCTGCCCCAGCCCCAGCCCCAGCCCTAGCCCAGCCCTGCCCTCAGCCCCAGGCTCAGCCCCACCCTCGGCCCCAGCCCAGCCCCAGCCCAGCCCCTGCCCTGGACCCAGCCCCAGCCCAGCTCCAGCCCCAGCCCTGCCCCAGGCCAGCCCCAGCCCAGCCCCAGCCTCATCCCTGGCCGCATCCCCGGCCCCAGCCCATCCCTAGCCCAGCCCTATCCCAGCCCCTGCCCTAGCCCAGCCCTGCCCTGCCCCAGTCGCAGCCCCAGCCCCCAGCCTCAGCCCAGCTCAAACCTAGCCCTGCCCCAGCCCCAGGCCTAGCCCAGCCGTGCCCTCAGCCCAGCCCCAGACCCAGCACAGCCCAGTCCCAGACCCAGACACAGCCTGGCCCCAGCCCTGTCCCCAGCCCCAGCCCAGCCCAGCCCCAGGCCCAGCCCCAGCCTAGCCCCAGCCCTGCCCCAGCCCCAGCCCCTGGCCGGACCTCAGCCCTGCCCCAGCCCTGGCTCCTGCCCCAGCCCTGGCTCCAGCCCCAGCCCCAGCCCTGCCCAAGCCTTGGTTCCAGCCCCAGCCCCAGCCCTGCGCCAACCCAGCCCCAGCCCAAGGCCCAGCCTCAAGCCTAGTCCTGCCCCAGCCCTGGCTCCAATCCAGCCCCAGCCCTACCCCTACCTCAGCCCTAGCCCCAGCCCTGTCTGCAGCCCCAGCCCCAGCCCCAGCCCCACCCTCGCCACCAGCCCAGCCCCAGCCCCAACCTTAGCCCCAGCCCAGCCCCAGTTCCTGACCTGCCCCAGCCCTGCCCCTGCCCCGGCCCCAGTCCCCGCCCCAGACCCAGCCCCAGCCCCAGCCCTGTGCCAGCCCTGCCCCAGCCCAGCCCCAGTCCCAGCCCAGCCCAAGCCCTGGCCCAGCCCCAGCCCCAGCCCCATCCTTGCCCCCAGCACAGCCCTAGCCCGGCCCCAGCCACAGCCCTGCCCCAGTCCCTGCCCCAGCCCAGTCCTGGTCCTAGCCCAGGCCCAGCCCTGCCCCAGCCCAAGCCCCAGCCCAGCCCCAGCCCCAGCCCTACCCCAGGCCCTGGCCCAGCCCAGCCCTAGCCCAGCCCCAGCCCCACCCTCAGCCCCAGCCCAGCTCCAGCCACAGCCCAGCCCCAGCCCTGTCCCCAGCCCCATCCCTAGCCCAGCCCCTGCCCTGCCCCAGTCCCAGCCCCAGTCCCAGCCCCAGCCCCGGCCTCAGCCCAGCCCTAACCTAGCCCTGCCCTAGCCCCAGGCCTAGACCAGCCATGCCCTCAGCCCAGCCTCAGCCCTGGACCAAGCCCCAGCCCTGAGCTGAACCCAGCCCCAGCCTGGCCCCAGCCCTGCCCTAGCTCCAGCCCTAGCCCTGGCCCCAGCCTCGGCCTGTGCCCCTGCCCCAGTCCCAGTCCTGCCCCATCCCAGCCCCCAGCCCCAGCCCTGCCATCAGCCCAGCCCCAGACCCAGCCTGGCCCCAGCCCTGTCCCCAGCCCCAGCCCCAGCCCAGCCTCAGGCCCTGCCTCAGCCTAGCCCCAGCCCTGCCCCAGCCCCCAGCCCCAGGCCTGACCTCAGCCCTGCCCCATCCCCAGCTCTGCCCCCTGCCCAGCCCCAGCCCCAGCCCAGCCCCAGCCCTGCCCCAGCCCCAGCATCGGCCCCAGCCCAGCGCTAACCCAGCCCTGCCCCCAGCCCTAGCCCAGCCCTGCCCCCAGCCTTAGCACAGCCCAGCTCCAGCCCGGCCCCAGCCCAGCCCCAGGCCTGCCCCAGCCCCAGCCCTATCCCCCAGCCCAATTGTGCCCTAGCCCTGTCCCGGCCCCCAGCCCAGTCCTGCCCCAGCCCCAGCCCTGCCCCAGCCTTGCCCCAGCTCTGGCCCCAGCCCCAGCCCAGCCCCAGCCCTGCCCCAGCCCCAGTCCTGCCCCAGCCCCGGCCCCAGGCCTGACCTCAGCCCTGCCTCCAACCCAGCCCCAGCCATGCCCCCAGCCCAGCCCTGCCCCCAGCCCCACCCCAAGGCCCAGCCTCCAGCATACTCCTGCCCCAGCCCCGGCCCCAACCCAGCCCCAGCCATGCCCCAACCTCAGTCCTAGCCCTACCCCAGGCCAAGCGCAGCCCCCAGCCCAGCTTCAGCCCCGGCCCCAGCCCTGCCCCACCCCCAGTCCTAGCCCAGCCCTGCCCACAGCCCAGCCCCAGCCCGGCCCCAGCCCTGCCCTAGCTCGGGCCCCAGCCCTGTCCACAGCCCTGGCCCCTGCCCCAGCCCCCAGCCCTGCCCCATCCCAGCCCCCATCCCCAGCCCTGCCCCAGCCCTGCCCTCAGCCCAGCCCCAGCCCCAGCCCGGCCCCAGACCTGACCCAGCCCCGGCCCCAGCCCTGTCCCCAGCTCAGGCCCAGCCATGTCCCCAGCCCCATCCCTAGCCCAGCCCCTGCCCTGCCCCAGTCCCAGCCCCAATCCCAGCCCCAGCCCCAGCCTCAGCCCAGCCCTAACCTAGCCCTGCCCCAGCCCCAGGACTAGCCCAGCCGTGCCCTCAGCCCAGCCCCAGCCCTGGACCAAGCCCCAGCCCTGAGCCAAACCCAGCCCCAGCCTGGCCCCAGCCCTGCCCTAGGTCCAGATCTAGCCCTGTCCCCAGCCTCGGCCCGTGCCCCTGCCCCAGTCCCAGTCCTGCCCCATCCCAGCCCCCAGCCACAGCCCTGTCCTAGTCCCCGCCCCAGCCCGGCGCTAGCCCAGCCCTGCCCCCAGCCCTAGCCCAGCCCTGCCCCCAGCCTTAGCGCAGCCCAGCTCCAGCCCGGCCCCAGCCCAGCCCCAGGCCTGCCCCAGCCATGGCCCTACCCCGGCCCTACCCCAGCCCTGCCCCAGCCACAGCCCTATCCCCAGCCCCAGCCCTATCCCCAGCCCAATTGTGCCCTAGCCCTGTACCGGCCCTCAGCCCAGTCCTGCCCCAGCCCCAGCCCTGCCTCAGTCCTGGACCCAGTCCCAGCCCCAGCCCTGTCCCAGTACCCGCCCCAGCCCCAGTCCCAGCCCAGTCCCAGCCCTGCCCCAGCCCCAGCCTCAGCCCCAGTCCCTGCCCTGCCCCAGCCCCAGTCCTGCCCCATTCAAGGCCCCATCCCCAGCCCTGCCCCAGCCCTGCCCTCAGCCCAGCCCCAGCCCCAACCCGGCCCCAGTCCTGCCCCAGCCCCGGCCCCAGCCCTACCCTGGACCTAGCCCCAGCCCCAGCCCAGCCCCAGCCCTGCCCCAGCCTAGCCCCAGCCCCAGCCCAGCCCCTGCCCTGAACCCAGCCCCAGCCCCAGCCCTGCGCCAACCCAGCCCCAGCCCAAGGCCCAGCCTCAAGCCCAGTCCTGCCCCAGCCCTGTCCCAATCCCCGCCCCAGCCTATCCCCAGCCCCAGCCTCAGCCCCAGCCCTGCCTCCAGCCCAGCCCCAGCCACCGCCCAGCCCTAGCCCTGGACCCAGCCCCAACACCAGCACTCTGCCAGTCCCCACCCCAGCCCCAGCCCCACCCCCCGGCCCCCAGCCCCGGCCCCAGCCCAGCTCCAGCCATAGCCCAGCCCCAGCCCCAGCCCAGCCCCTGCCTTGGACCCAGCCCCAGCCCAGCCCCAGCCCCAGCCCCAGGCCTGCCCCAGGCCAGCCCCAGCCCTGGACCCAGCCCCAGCCCTGGACCCACCCCCAGTCGCAGCCCTGGCCACAGCCCAGCCCTAGCCCAGCCCCAGCCCCAACCTCAGACCCAGACCCAGACCCAGACCCAGCCCTGCACTAGCCCAGCCACAGCCCCAGCCACAGCCCAGCCCCAGCCCTGGACCCAGCCCCAGTCGCAGCCCCCGCCACAGGCCAGCCCAAGCCCAGCCCCAGCCCCACCCTCAGCCCCAGCCCAGCTCCAGCCACAGCCCAGCCACAGCCCTGGACCTAGCCCCAGCCCAGCCCCTGCCCCAGCCACAGCCCTGCCCCAGCCCTGGACCTAACCCCAGCCCCAGCCCTGCCCCAGCCCCAGCCCTGCCCCAGTCCTGGACCCAGTCCCAGCCCCAGCCCTGTATCAGTCCCCGCCCCAGCCCTAGCCCCAGCCCAGCCCCAGCCCTGCCCCAGCCCCAGTCCTGCCCCATCCGAGGCCCCAGCCCCAGCCCTGCCCCAGCCCTGCCCTCAGCCCAGCCCTCAGCCCAGCCCCAGCCCTGCCCAAGACTAGGTTCCAGCCCCAGCCCAACCCTCAGCCCCAGCCCCAGCCCTGTCCCAGTCCTGGACCCAGTCCCAGCCCCAGCCCTGTCCCAGCCCCAGCCTCAACCCCAGTCCCAGCCCTGCCCCAGCCCCAGTCCTGCCCCATTCAAGGCCCCATCCACAGCCCTGCCCCAGCCCGGCCCTCAGCCCAGCCCCAGCCCCAACCCGGCCCCAGTCCTGCCCCAGCCCCGGCCCCAGCCCTACCCTGGACCTAGCCCCAGCCCCAGCCCAGCCCCAGCCCTGCCCCAGCCTAGCCTCAGCCCCAGCCCAGCCCCTGCCCTGAACCCAGGCCCAGCCCCAGCCCTGCACCGAACCCAGCCCAGCCGGCCCCAGCCCTGTCCCAGCTCTAGCCACAGCCCTGTCCCCAGCCCCGGCCCCTGCCCCAGCCCCAGCCCTAGCACAGCCCTGCCCTCAGCCCCAGCCCAGCCCCAGCCCCACCCTCGGCCCCAGCCCAGCCCCAACCCCAGCCCCAGCCCTGCCCAAGTGTTGTCGGACAAGAGGGGACATGGGTCCCAGGAACACCTGTGCAATTCAGGCCTTGAAGAATTCTCTGTTGATAATATACTGGCGGAGAGGAGATGTGAGAAAGTGCTGATTGCTTGGTATGCTGAAGTCCAGCTGCCCCTGAGATGGGAGGCAAGCAAGATAAGGAGGAGGCGAGATCTGGGAAAGAGAGCAATTAGGCCGGATAGAAGAATTCCACAGAGTTGTGAAAACAATGATGTAACCTGTTAGAGAGCAACCAATAGTATGTTGCCAAGTGGGCATAATTATAGCAAACTGTATATAAGATGTGTCTGATGCTCAATAAAGTGGAATCCGCTGATCAAATTGGTCGTTAAAGCGGCCCCCTTCTTGCAGTAAGTGGCGCTCGAACACGGGACCCTAATGAAGACAAACGTTAGGGTTTAAGAAGTTCTTCGGGACGTTGGGAGATTCGCAGTAAGCCGGGAGGCAAGAAGAAGGCCGGCCCGGGATAGCAGTACCGGAGGCTGCAAGAAAAGGGAAGACAGCCTTGAAGCCGAAGACGCTGTAGAGCCGGAAACTGCTTAAACGAGGACTGTGCGCACAGGTATTAACGTTTAAATACGGACATGGATAGGCAGGCAGCGTATGATTTATTTATATGCTTTTTAGAAAAGCGACAGTGTAAGTTAAATTTTACAAAGGAGTTGGTGCCGCTGTTAAGCTATGCAGAAGAGTTAGGATATTTTAAGGACCCAAATGAGGTGTTTGAAAAATTGCAGTGGAAAAAGTCTGGACAAGACTTGTGGCTGCATGGCTTAGATGATGAAAAACGAGCAAAGGAGTGTGGAAAATGGTGGAAGATGGTTATGACAGCATTGGATCAGCATCGTGCTGAGCAAATGGCAGCTTATCAAGCCAGGGTACGATTAGATTATACGGACCCAAATGGAGCAAGTGTTACACATGCTGGGTTGCCTTTGTCAGAAGAGGTTCAGGATTATTTAAGAAAGGAGAAGGCTGCGTGTGTAAAAGGGTTAGGTGGCAGAGTCGAATTACAATCTGTAACACAGGACTCTGCTGGGGAGCCTTCCCCGTATCTTTTAGCTGAGCAAATTGTACAGGAGGAGAAAGTAAGTGAGGGAGAGGAGACAAACAGGGCGATAGATCCTGGAGGTGGTGTTAAAGATCATGCAAGAAAGCACGCAGAGTATTGGCGAAAGGTTGCAGAACACTTAAACGCCGAAGGAGATCAGGAAGGGCTTAGCCGGCTGGCTGCTTCACATCAAGTTCTTCCAGTAATGTATACACAGGTCCCTGGGGAGCAAAATGTTTTTCAGGCTGATGTAACCCAATTGCCATGGAAATTGTTATCTCAATTAAGACAGACTGCAAGTCAGTTTGGGGTTCAATCTGAACCAGCTAGACAGATGATTGATTTTATTTACATGAACTATAATATGTTACCTAGAGATTCTTATAATGTTATGAAGCTGATCCTAACAGCATCTCAATTTATGACATTTTTGAATGAGTGGGAACACCTAGCTAGACAATCAGCTGGAGTACAAAGACAGCAAAACGATCCATTATTTGATGTAACAGTAGATCAGTTGTGTGGAACGGGACAGTATGAGAGACCAGAGTTACAGGCACTTTTACAGCCGCCTGTTTTGCAAGCATCAGCCCAGATAGTAAGGAGGGCTTTTGACAAGCAGAAGGATGGAAATGCAAATCCTCACTATATGGGAACTAAGCAAGGTAGACAGGAACCTCTTGGTGAATTTGTGGATAAGTTGCTTGCCGCACTTAGAGCAGCAAGCGTAGGAGAAGGTATCCGAGAGGCAATTTTAAGGCAGTGTTTAATGCAGAATGGGAACCAGCAGACGCAACAGCTTATTACATCAGCAGATCCTAGATGGACGGTAGCCGAATTGTTGCAGAGGGCTCAGGACTTGCCAAGCAATCCGATGGCCATGTTGACGGAGGTGATTGATAAGGGATTACAAACACAGGCTGAGGTGTTGTCAATGACAATGACAAAACAGCTTGAGCATTGTCAACAGGTTATGGCAGCCTTAGTACCTTTGCGCACAAACTCGAAAGGGCAAGGCCGACCCTATAAGCAGTCATCAGACGAAATACAGTGTCATCGAAAAGCGTAAGGCGGAGATATCGTCTAAAGTAATGCCTGGACTTTTGGCCCATAGATCCGCTTTAGGGCATTTCCCTAGCGGAGATAGTTATTTTGATGAAGCCTTTTGGAGAGAATACAGGAACAAGTTGTGGGACTTGGTTATAGATGGTGATAAAACTGCTATAAAGCTGCAAAAGTCGTGGCGAGAATGCATGAACTGTGTTAAAACCTACGAACTGAAACAGCGAATGGCTGCTGCAGTTAGAGCAACTTTGTCAGGACGAGATGCAGCGCCAGGTGTATCTGAGTTGCAGCTGAAAGATGTGTCTGAGAACTGTCGACCGATCGACCGGGGCCGCCCCCGATACATCTTGCGGCGACCACACCGCGTTTACCAGCCGTCACCACTGCCGTTTGCACACAGCGGGGAACCTTCCTCTGACATCGCCAGCGATGGCTCGGACTCGGAAGACAATACCGGCAGCGAGGAATTCAAACAGCGCCGACTTTGCTTTACGGCCCCTCTTAGAAAAAATGGAGCGCTTGGAGGCTCGCGGTTACAGCGTTCCTGCCACCGCTCTCCTCCCGCGAGCCCTGCCGGCCCCCGCGGATACCGACGGCTCCGACCAAGGCGGTACCGGCTGACGCACCACCGGCACCGACAGCACCGACAGTAGCAGCGGAGCAGCTGCCACGGCAGCAGCCCCCCACCCCTTTCCCCCGCAGCGGCTTTAGCCGCACTACTCTGTTTTGATTTAAAGCAACAGTACTCATTTTGTCATTTCTGATTGTAACGTCTTTCAGAGATTTGTTATTTAGAGTTTTGTTAAGTTTTTCTAATAAGCATAATGAATAAGTAAGCATTTGGTATTTATAAGTACTTAGTACATAGTAATTGCAGTAAGGTGTATGCACTTAGTTAAGAGTTCAAATTGTAAGATTTTCTTTTGGTTCGAACCTTCTTAGTTGTCTGCCTAGGCATTTCAAAGGAGCTCCATGTAATATAGTTAAGGAATGTATAAACAGCTTTTAATTTTGGAAAGTGTTTTTTAGTTAATGTACCAATTTTATTTCTTTTTAGACACTGATTTGATGGATTAATTTTAACATAGTTTTTTAAGGGTTTAAGGATTTTTGGTATTAGCATAAGTTAAGGTTTGTAGTAAATAGGTATTAATTTTAACAACTATTCCTTCACTAATGTGCAGAAGAACCAAGACTGAGAGGAAACAGCATTTCCCATGAAGTCGAACATCGATCACAATAACTGTTATGATAATCTGGGGTCAAAAGCATCAATCAAAAAAAAAAAAAAATTTGTCCTGAATGCTGAATTTGAAAATAGGCAGTTTGGACTGGTAAATACAGAAAACCTATTTTGTGGTGAGAAAAAGGATTTAAATCCCCATGGAAAATTATTAAAAGGGATTGGCATAAGTGGGAAATAAAGACTAGAGAAATTTTCGTTGGGAAATCTCAGGAATAATTAAAAGGATTAGTAAAAGGAAAAGTAAGAGACATAAGATTTTGAAGGCAGAGGAATTGAAATAACAAAAGCACAATGGGAAATGGTAAACGAACTAACCAAGGAAGTAGAGAAGAGACTCCAAATGGAATTTTGAAGTGGGGTAAGGAGTTAAAAAATCTGTAGGGCTCCTGAAGAATGTAACTGCTGCCGAGAAGAAAATACACCCGGCTGCTGGTTGCACCCCAGCAGGCCGAGGAGGCAGAGTTCACATATACTTGGTGGAGCCTAATTTTGATCCTAACCCTATTTGTACATAAGTAGTCCAATCGAAATCAAAAACCACGTTCCCATGTGTGGAATCTTGATCAGACCGGAGAGAAAAGAAAAAGCAATAGTAAATTTTTCTGCTACAGTTGAAATCATGATGAATGCAAGCATAGATGTAATAACAGTGCAGCAAATTGAAATCAATAGTCTCTCGAAAATATCTACTCAGAATAGATTAGCTTTGGATTTTTTATATGTTAAGGAAGAGGGTGTATGTGTAGTCATAAATGTAAGTTGTTGTAGTTATGTTAATCTAGATAAACGAGTGAAAACAGATTTACAGGCGATTGTAAACCACAATCAGATATTACATCAGATTTCTTTAGATGATACTTCTTGTGGATTTAAAGAAATATGGGATAAATTAACTTTCTGGTTACCAAACCTAAATTGGCTTAAACATTTGTTTGTAATATTGTTGGAATAATTGTAATATTGCTATGCATAATACTCTGCAATTGTTGTTACAAAATACTAAGACCTTTAAGTAAGATTGCTCATGTCAACGAGTTACAAGTAGAGAATTATGATCAGAATGTGATCAGAACAGATGAACTTAATTATGATCCAATTAAGAAGGTTCTGAAATGTCTGGAAATTTTAATACAAATCAATGGTGACAAAAAAAAAAAAAGGGGGGGAATTGTGATGAATATACTGGTGATTTGTGTTAAAATTGTAACACTTAGAGTGCACTGGGATTAAGGGTCAGGATCTTGTAAGGCCTGTTTAGAGGATAAAGAGAAAGAAACCTATCTTGCAGACTTGCAAGGACACTGTCTGGTTAATTGGAGACATCACGGCTGAGAAGGAGCTGTCTTAAAGATAAACATTCAGAACTGGGAATTTGTTTTCTTCAGATAAGAAGCCTGCACAATTGAGCATGTGTGAAAGTGGATGCTCTGACCCTTACCACACTGAATGTAGGGAGAAGGGATTTGACCACCTATTCTATGCCTCCCTTCTATTTAGCATAAGTTTGCTTATATAGATGATGAAACTATATAAGATGAAGAAAACTATTGTAAGGTTGCTTTTTGGGTGAAGTTGGTACCAATAAGAGATCAGTATTACTAGGATGAGCAAAAACACATTATTATGGGTAATTTTATATTGGGTAAAGCAATGAAGCTCTTTTGCTCTTGCTGATTGCCTGCAAGTTTTCTGTCTGTGAAGCTAGAGCCTGGCCAGATCTACCTTTACAGATTAAAGAAATCTTGCTACCATTAAACAAATTATGATTTTTGACCATCCTAGAGAAAATAAAGATGCAACATAACAGGTAATAATGAATTGATTGAACTTTTTCAGACATGTCTGATAGGGATACCCAGACTTAATGTAAATATGTTTGTTAATTATAGTAGTAAGTTTTAAGGTTCTTAGGTATTATTGTACTCATTTTGATTATTGTTAAACTTGTTTATAATTGTATTATGCAAAGTGTTCAGAGAATAACTTCCAAGGCCTTACTTGCACAAAAGAAAAACGGGGGAATTGTTGTCGGACAAGAGGGGACATGGGTCCCAGGAACACCTGTGCAATTCAGGCCTTGAAGAATTCTCTGTTGATAATATACTGGCGGAGAGGAGATGTGAGAAAGTGCTGATTGCTTGGTATGCTGAAGTCCAGCTGCCCCTGAGATGGGAGGCAAGCAAGATAAGGAGGAGGCGAGATCTGGGAAAGAGAGCAATTAGGCCGGATAGAAGAATTCCACAGAGTTGTGAAAACAATGATGTAACCTGTTAGAGAGCAACCAATAGTATGTTGCCAAGTGGGCATAATTATAGCAAACTGTATATAAGATGTGTCTGATGCTCAATAAAGTGGAATCCGCTGATCAAATTGGTCGTTAAAGCGGCCCCCTTCTTGCAGTACCCAAGCCTTGGTTCCAGCCCCAGTCCTGCGCCAACCCAGCCCCAGCCCAAGGCCCAGCCTCAAGCCTAGTCCTGGCCCATCCCTGTCCCAATCCCCGCCCCAGCCTAGCCCCAGCCCCAGCCCCAGCCCCAGCCCTGGACCCAGCCCCAGCCCCAACCCCAGCGCCAGCCCCGGCCCCAGACAAGCCCCACTCATGGCCCCATCCCCTGCACCAGCCCAGCTCCAGCCACAGCCCAGCCACAGCCCCCGCCCTGCCCCTGCCCCAGCCCTGCCCCAGCCCAGCCCCAGCCCCAGCCCAGGCGTGCCCCAGCCCAGCCCCAGCCCTGGGCCCAGCTCCAGTCGCAGCACCGGCCCCAGCCCAGCCCTAGCCCAGCCCCAGCCCCACCCTCAGCCTCAGCCCATCTCCAGCCCCACCCCCAGCCTTGCCCCAGCCCAGCCCCAGCCCTGCCCTAGCCCAGCCACAGCCACAGCCACAGCCCAGCCCCAGCCCTGGACCCAGCCCCAGTCGCAGCCCCGGCCCCAGCCCAGCCCCAGCCCAGCTCCAGCCACAGCCCAGCCACAGCCCTGGACCTAGCCCCAGCCCAGCCCCAGACACAGCCCTGCCCTAGCCCAGCCCCAGCCACAGCCACAGCCCTGCCCCAGCCCTGGACCCAACCCCAGCAACAGCCCAGCCCCAGCCCCAGCCCCAGCCCCAGCCCAACCCCAGCCCCAGCCCTGACCCAGCCCAACGCCAGCCCCAGCCCCAGCCCCAGCCCTGCCCAAGACTTGGTTCCAGCCCCAGCCCCACCCTCGGCCCCAGCCCAGCCCCAGCCCCAGCCCCAGCCCTGCGCCAACCCAGCCCCAGCCCAAGGCCCAGCCTCAAGCCTAGTCCTGCCCCAGCCCTGGCCCCAATCCAGCCCCAGCCCTACCCCTACCCCAGCCCCAGCCCCAGCCCCAGCCTGGACCCAGCCCCAGCCCCAGCCCAGCCCCAGCCCTGCCCCAGCCTAGCCCCAGCCCCAGCCCAGCCCCTGCCCTGGACCCAGCCCCAGCCCCACCCCAGCCTCATCCCCAGCCTAGGCCCAGCCCTGCCCCAGCCCCAGCCCCAGCCCCAGCCCCATCCGTTCCCCCAGCCCAGCCCAGCCTCAGCCCCAGCCCTGCCCCCAGCCCAGCCCCAGCCACCGCCCAGCCCCAGCCCTGGACCCAGCCCCAGCACCAGCCTTCTACCAGTCCCCACCCCAGTCCCAGCCCCACCCCCGGCCCCAGCCCCGGCCCCAGCCCAGCTCCAGCCACAGCCCAGCCACAGCCCCCGCCCTGCCCCAGCCCCAGCCCTGCCCCAGCCCAGCCCCAGCCCCAGGCCAGCCCCTGCAGTGGACCCAGCCCCAGCAGAGCCCCAGCCCCAGCCCGAGGCCTGCCCCAGCCCAGCCCCAGCCCTGGACCCAGCCCCAGTCGCAGCCCCGGCCCCAGCCCAGCCCTAGCCCATCCCCAGCCCCACCCTCAGCCCCAGCCCAGCTCCAGCCCCACCCCCAGCCCTGCCCCAGCCCAGCCCCAGCCCCAGCCCCAGCCCTGCCCTAGCCCAGCCACAGCCCCAGCCACAGCCCAGCCCCAGCCCTGGTCCCAACCCCAGTCGCAGCCCCGGCCCCAGCCCAGCCCAAGCCCAGCCCCAGCCCCACCCTCAGCCCCAGCCCAACTCCAGCCACAGCCCAGCCACAGCCCTGGACCTGGCCCCAGCCGAGCCCCAGACACAGCCCTGCCCTAGCCCAGCACCAGCCCAGCCCCAGCCCCAGCCACAGCCCTGCCCCAGCCCTGGACCTAACCCCAGCCCCAGCCCTGCCCCAGCCCCAGCCCTGCCCCAGTCCTGGACGCCAGTCCCATCCCCAGCCCTGCCCCAGCCCCAGTCCTGCCCCATCCGAGGCCCCATCCCCAGCCCTGCCCCAGCCCTGCCCTAGCCCTGCCCTCAGCCCAGCCGCAGCCCCAGCCCCAGCCCCAGCCCCAGCCCTGCCCAAGACTTGGTTCCAGCCCCAGCCCCAGCCCTGCCTCAGACCCAGACCCAGACCCAGACCCAGCCACAGCCCTACCCCAGCCTCAGTCCTGCCCCAGCCCCGGACCCAGGCCTGACCTCAGCCCTGCCCCCAACCCACCCCCAGCCATGCCCCCAGCCCAGCCCTGCCCCCAGCCCCACCCCAAGGCCCAGCCTCCAGCATACTCCTGCCCCAGCCCCGGCCCCAACCCAGCCCCAGCCATGCCCCAACCTCAGTCCTAGCCCTAGCCCAGGCCCAGCCCAGCCCCCAGCCCAGCTTCAGCCCCGGCCCCAGCCCTGCCCCAGCCCCAGTCCTAGCCCAGCCCTGCCCTCAGCCCAGCCCCAGCCCAGCCCCAGCCCTGCCCCAGCTCGAGCCCCAGCCCTGTCCACAGCCCTGGCCCCTGCCCCAGCCCCAGTCCTGCCCCATCCCAGCCCCCATCCCCAGCCCTGCCCCACCCTCGTCCCCAGCCCAGCCCCTGCCCCAGCCCGACCCCTGCCCAGTCCCGGTCCATGCCCGGCGCCAGCCCTGCCCAGCCCCAGCCCCAGCCCCAGCACCAGCCCCAGCCCTGCCCAAGACTTGGTTCCAGCCCCAGCCCCACCCTCGGCCCCAACCCAGCCCCAGCCCCAGCCCCAGCCCAGCCCCAGCCCCTACCCCAGCCCCAGACCCAGCCCCAGCCTGGACCCAGCCCCAGCCCCAGCCCAGCCCCAGCCCTGCCCCAGCCTAGCCCCAGACCCAGCCCAGCCCCTGCCCTGGACCCAGCCCCAGCCCCACCCCAGCCTCATCCCCAGCCTAGGCCCAGCCCTGCCCCAGCCCCAGCCCCAGCCCCATCCGTTCCCCCAGCCCAGCCCAGCCTCAGACCCAGACCCAGACCCAGCCCCAGCCCCAGCCCTACCCCAGCCTCAGTCCTGCCCCAGCCCCGGCCCCAGGCCTGACCTCAGCCCTGCCCCCAACCCACCCCCAGCCATGCCCCCAGCCCAGCCCTGCCCCCAGCCCCACCCCAAGGCCCAGCCTCCAGCATACTCCTGCCCCAGCCCCGGCCCCAACCCAGCCCCAGCCATGCCCCAACCTCAGTCCTAGCCCTAGCCCAGGCCCAGCCCAGCTCCAGCCACAGCCCAGCCACAGCCCTGGACCTAGCCCCAGCCCAGCCCCAGACACAGCCCTGCCCTAGCCCAGCCCCAGCCACAGCCAAAGCCCTGCCCCAGCCCTGGACCCAACCCCAGCAACAGCCCAGCCCCAGACCCAGCCCCAGCCCCAGCCCAACCCCAGCCCCAGCCCTGACCCAGCCCAACCCCAGCCCCAGCCCAGGCCCCAGCCCCGGCCCTACCCCTGCCCAGTCCCGGTCCATGCTCAGCCCCAGCCCTGCCCCACCCTCGTCCCCAGACCAGCCCCTGCCCCAGCCCGACCCCTGCTCAGTCCCGGTCCATGCCCAGCGCCAGCCCTGCCCAGCCCCAGCCCCAGCCCCAGCCCCAGCCCCAGCCCTGCCCAAGACTTGGTTCCAGCCCCAGCCCCACCCTCGGCCCCAGCCCAGCCCCAGCCCCAACCCCAGCCCCAGCCCAACCCCAGCCCCCGCCCTGCCCCAGCCCAACCCCAGCCCCAGCCCAGCCCCCAGCCCCGGCCCTACCCCTGCCCAGTCCCGGTCCATGCTCAGCCCCAGTCCTGCCCCACCCTCGTCCCCAGCCCAGCCCCTGCCCCAGCCCGACCCCTGCCCAGTCCCGGTCCATGCCCAGCGCCAGCCCTGCCCAGCCCCAGCCCCAGCCCCAGCCCCAGCCCTGCCCAAGACTTGGTTCCAGCCCCAGCCCCACCCTCGGCCCCAGCCCAGCCCCAGCCCCAGCCCCAGCCCCAGCCCAACCCCAGCCCCAGCTGTGCCCCAGCCCAACCCCAGCCCCAGCCCAGCCCCCAGCCCCGGCCCTACCCCTGCCCAGTCCCGGTCCATGCTCAGCCCCAGCCCTGCCCCACCCTCGTCCCCAGCCCAGCCCCTGCCCCAGCCCGACCCCTGCCCAGTCCCGGTCCATGCCCAGTGCCAGCCCTGCCCAGCCCCAGCCCCAGCCCCAGCCCCAGCCCTGCCCAAGACTTGGTTCCAGCCCCAGCCCCACCCTCGGTCCCAGCCCAGCCCCAGCCCCAGCCCCAGCCCTGGCCCCAGCCCCAGCCCCATCCGTTCCCCAGCCCAGCCCCGCCCCATCACCATCCCTGCCCCCAGCCCAGCCCCAGCCCCAGCCCCAGCCCTGCCCCAGCCCAGCCCCAGCCCCAGCCCCAGCCCTGCCCCAGCCCAGCCCCAGCCACCGCCCAGCCCCAGCCCTGGACCCAGCCCCAGCCCCACCCCCAGCACCAGCCCCACCCCAGCCAAGCCCCACTCATGGCCCCATCCCCTGCACCAGCCCAGCTCCAGCCACAGCCCAGCCATAGCCCCCGCCCTGCCCCTGCGCCAGCCCTGACCCAGCCCAGCCCCAGCCCCAGCCCAGGCATGCCCCAGCCTAGCCCCAGCCCTGGGCCCAGCTCCAGTCGCAGCCCCGGCCCCAGCCCAGCCCAAGCCCAGCCCCAGCCCCACTCTCAGCCCCAGCCCAGCTCCAGCCACAGCCCAGCCACAGCCCTGGACCTAGCCCCAGCCCAGCTCCAGACACAGCCCTGCCCTAGCCCAGCCCCAGCCACAGCCACAGCCCTGCCCCAGCCCTGGACCCAGCCCAGCCCCTACCCCAGCCCTACCCCTGCCCAGTCCTGGTCCATGCTCAGCCCCAGCCCTGCCCCACCCTCGTCCCCAGACCAGCCCCTGCCCCAGCCCGACCCCTGCCCAGTCCCGGTCCATGCCCAGCCCCAGCCCTGCCCAGCCCCAGCCCCAGCCCCAGCCCCATCCGTTCCCCCAGCCCAGCCCAGCCTCAGCCCCAGCCCTGACCCCAGCCCAGCCCCAGCCACCGCCCAGCCCCAGCCCTGGACCCAGTCCCAGCACCAGCCTTCTACCAGTCCCCGCCCCAGTCCCAGCCCCACCCCCGGCCCCAGCCCCGGCCCCAGCCCAGCTCCAGCCACAGCCCAGCCACAGCCCCCGCCCTGCCCCAGCCCCAGCCCTGCCCCAGCCCAGCCCCAGCCCCAGGCCAGCCCCTGCAGTGGACCCAGCCCCAGCCCAGCCCCAGCCCCAGCCCCAGGCCTGCTCCAGCCCAGCCCCAGCCCTGGACCCAGCTCCAGTCGCAGCCCCGGCCCCAGCCCAGCCCAAGCCCAGCCCCAGCCCCACTCTCAGCCCCAGCCCAGCTCCAGCCACAGCCCAGCCACAGCCCTGGACTGTTGTCGGGCAAGAGGGGACATGGGTCCCAGGAACACCTGTGCAATTCAGGCCTTGAAGAATTCTCTGTTGATGATATAGTGGCGGAGTGGGAGATGTGAGAAAGTGCTGATTGCTTGGTATGCTGAAGTCCAGCTGCCCCTGAGATGGGAGGCAAGCAAGATAAGGAGGAGGTGAGATCTGGGAAAGAGAGCAATTAGGCCGGATGGAAGAATTCCACAGAGTTGTGAAAACAATGATGTAACCTTTTAGAGAGCAACCAATAATATGTTGCCAAGTGGGCATAATTATAGCAAACTGTATATAAGATGTGTCTGATGCTCAATAAAGTGGAATCCGCTGATCAAATTGGTCGTTAAAGCGGCCCCCTTCTTGCAGTAAGTGGCGCTCGAACACGGGACCCTAATGAAGACAAACGTTAGGGTTTAAGAAGTTCTTCGGGACGTTGGGAGATTCGCAGTAAGCCGGGAGGCAAGAAGACGGCCGGCCCGGGATAGCAGTACCGGAGGCTGCAAGAAAAGGGAAGACAGCCTTGAAGCCGAAGACGCTGTAGAGCCGGAAACTGCTTAAACGAGGACTGTGCGCACAGGTATTAACGTTTAAATACGGTTATGGATAGGCAGGCAGCGTATGATTTATTTATATGCTTTTTAGAAAAGCGACAGTGTAAGTTAAATTTTACAAAGGAGTTGGTGCCGCTGTTAAGCTATGCAGGAGAGTTAGGATATTTTAAGGACCCAAATGAGGTGTTTGAAAAATTGCAGTGGAAAAAGTCTGGACAAGACTTGTGGCTGCATGGCTTAGATGATGAAAAACGAGCAAAGGAGTGTGGAAAATGGTGGAAGATGGTTATGACAGCATTGGATCAGCATCGTGCTGAGCAAGTGGCAGCTTATCAAGCCAGGGTACGATTAGATCATACGGACCCAAATGGAGCAAGTGTTACACATGCTGGGTTGCCTTTGTCAGAAGAGGTTCAGGATTATTTAAGAAAGGAGAAGGCTGCGTGTGTAAAAGGACTAGGTGGCAGAATTGAATTACAATCTGTAACACAGGACTCTGCTGTGGAGCCTTCTCCGTCTCTTTTAGCTGAGCAAATTGTACAGGAGAAGAAAGTAGGTGAGGGAGAGGAGACAAACAGGGCGGTAGATCCTGGAGGTGGTGTTAAAGATCATGTAAGAAAGCACACAGAGTATTGGCGAAAGGTTGCAGAACACTTAAACGCCGAAGGAGATCAGGAAGGGTTTAGCCGGCTGGCTGCTTCACATCAAGCTTTTCCAGTAATGTATACACAGGTCCCTGGGGAGCAAAATGTTGTTCAGGCTGATGTAACCCAATTGCCATGGAAATTGTTATCTCAATTAAGACAGACTGCGAGTCAGTTTGGGGTTCAATCTGAACCAGCTAGACAGATGATTGATTTTATTTACATGAACTATAATATGTTGCCTAGAGATTCTTATAATGTTATGAAGCTAATCCTAACAGCATCTCAATTTATGACATTTTTGAATGAGTGGGAACACCTAGCTAGACAATCAGCTGGAGTACAAAGACAGCAAAATGATCCACTATTTGGTGTAACAGTAGATCAGTTGTGTGGAACGGGACAGTATGAGAGACCAGAGTTACAGGCACTTTTACAGCCGCCTGTTTTGCAAGCATCAGCCCAGATAGTGAGGATGGCTTTTGACAAGCAGAAGGATGGAAATGCAAATCCTCACTATATGGGAATTAAGCAAGGTAGACAGGAACCTCTTGGCGAATTTGTGGATAAGTTGCTTGCCGCACTTAGAGGAGCAAGCGTAGGAGAAGGTATCCGAGAGGCAATTTTAAAGCAGTGTTTAATGCAGAATGGGAACCAGCAGACACAGCAGCTTATTACATCAGCAGATCCTAGATGGACGGTAGCCGAATTGTTGCAGAGGGCTCAGGACTTGCCAAGCAATCCGATGGCCATGCTGACGGAGGTGATTGATAAGGGATTACAAAAACAGGCTGAGGTGTTGTCAATGACAATGACAAAACAGCTTGAGCATAGTCAGCAGGTTATGGCAGCCTTAGTACCTTTGCGCACAAACTCGAAAGGGCAAGGCCGACCCTATAAGCAGTCATCAGACGAAATACAGTGTCATCGAAAAGCGTAAGGCGGAGATATCGTCTAAAGTAATGCCTGGACTTTTGGCCCATAGATCCGCTTTAGGGCATTTCCCTAGCGGAGATAGTTATTTTGATGAAGCTTGTTGGAGAGAATACAGGAACAAGTTGTGGGACTTGGTTATAGATGGTGATAAAACTGCTATAAAGCTGCAAGAATCGTGGCGAGAATGCATGAACTGTGTTAAAACCTACGAACTGAAACAGCGAATGGCTGCTGCAGTTAGAGCAACTTTGTCAGGACGAGATGCAGCGCCAGGTGTATCTGAGTTGCAGCTGAAAGATGTGTCTGAGAACTGTCGACCGATCGACCGGGGCCGCTCCCGATACATCTTGCGGCGACCACACCGCGTTTACCAGCCGTCACCACTGCCGTTTGCACACAGCGGGGAACCTTCCTCTGACATCGCCAGCGACGGCTCGGATTCGGAAGACAATACCGGCAGCGAGGAATTCAAACAGCGCCGACTTTGCTTTACGGCCCCTCTTAGAAAAAATGGAGCGCTTGGAGGCTCGCGGTTACAGCGTTCCTGCCACCGCACTCCTCCCGCGAGCCCTGCCGGCCCCTGCGGATACTGACGGCTCCGACCAAGGCGGTACCGGCTGACGCACCACCGACACCGACAGCACCACCGACACCGACAGCACCGACAGTAGCAGCGGAGCAGCTGCCACGGCAGCAGCCCCCACCCCTTTCCCCTGCAGCGGATTTAGCCGCACTACTCTGTTTTGATTTAAAGCAACAGTACTCATTTTGTCATTTCTGATTGTAACGTCTTTCAGAGATTTGTTATTTAGAGTTTTGTTAAGTTTTTCTAATAAGCATAATGAATAAGTAAACATTTGGTATTTACAGGTACTTAGTACATAGTAATTGCAGTAAAGTGTATGTACTTAGTAAAGAGTTCAAATTGTAAGATTTTCTTTTGGTTCGAACCTTCTTAGTTGTCTGCCTAGGCATTTCAAAGGAGCTCCATGTAATATAGTTAAGGAATGTGTAAACAGGTTTTAATTTTGGAAAGTGTTTTTTAGTTAATGTAACAATTTTATTTCTTTTTAGACACTGATTTGATGGATTAATTTTAACATAGTTTTTTAAGGTTTTAAGGATTTTTTGGTATTAGCATAAGTTAAGGTTTGTAGCAAATAGGTATTAATTTTAACAACTATTCCTTCACTAATGTGCAGAAGAACCAAGACTGAGAGGAAACAGCATTTCCCATGAAGTCGAACATCGATCACAATAACTGTTCTGATAATCTGGGGTCAAAAGCATCAATCAAAATAATTTTGTCCTGAATGCTGAATTTGAAAATAGGCAGTTTGGGCTGGTAAATACAGAAAACCTATTTTGTGGTGAGGAAAAGGATTTAAATCCCCATGGAAAGTTATTGAAAGGGATTGGCATAAGTGGGAAATAAAGACTAGAGAAATTTTAGTTGGGAAATATCAGGAATAATTAAAAGGATTAGTAAAAGGAAAAGTAAGAGACATAAGATTTTGAAGGAAGAGGAATTGAAATAACAAAAGCACAATGGGAAATGGTAAACAAACCAACCAAGGAAGTAGAGAAGAGACTCCAAATGGAATTTTGAAGTGGGTTAAGGAGTTAAAAAATCTGTAGGGCTCCTGAAGAATGTAACTGCTGCCGAGAAGAAAATACACCCGGCTGCTGGTTGCACCCCAGCAGGCTGAGGAGGCAGAGTTCACATATACTTGTGGAGCCTAATTTTGATCCTAACCCTATTTGTACATAAGTAGTCCAATTGAAATCAAAAACCACATTCCCATGTGTGGAATCTTGATCAGACCGGAGAGAAAAGACTTGAACTTGAAAAAGCAATGGTAAATTTTTCTGCTACAGTTGAAATCATGATAAATGCAAGCATAGATGTAATAAAAGTGCAGCAAATTGAAATCAATAGTCTCTCGAAAATATCTACTCAGAATAGATTAGCTTTGGATTTTCTATATGTTAAGGAAGGGGGTGTATGTGTAGTCATAAATGTAAGTTGTTGTAGTTATGTTAATCTAGATAAACGAGTGGAAACAGATTTACAGGCGATTGTAAACCACAATCAGATATTACATCAGATTTCTTTAGATGATACTTCTTGTGGATTTAAAGAAACATGGGATAAATTAACTTTCTGGTTACCAAATCTAAATTGGCTTCAACATTTGTTTGTAATATTGTTGGAATAATTGTAATATTGCTATGCATAATACTCTGCAATTGTTGTTACAAAATACTAAGACCTTTAAGTAAGATTGCTCATGTCAATGAGTTACAAGTAGAGAATTATGATCAGAATGTGATCAGAACAGATGAACTTAATTATGATCCAATTAAGAAGGTTCTGAAATATCTGGAAATTTTAACACAAATCAATGGTGACAAAGAAAAAAAAAAAAAAGGGGGGGAATTGTGATGAATATACTGGTGATTCGTGTTAAAATTGTAAGACTTAGAGTGCACTGGGATTAAGGGTCAGGATCTTGTGAGGCCTGTTTAGAGGGTAAAGAGAAAGAAACCTATCTTGCAGACTTGCAAGGACACTGTCTGGTTAATTGGAGACATCACGGCTGAGAAGGAGCTGTCTTAAAGATAAACATTCAGAACTGGGAATTTGTTTTCTTCAGATAAGAAGCCTGCACAATTGAGCATGTGTGAAAGTGGATGCTTTGACCCTTACCACACTGAATGTAGGGAGAAGGGATTTGACCACCTATTCTAAGACTATCATATGCCTCCCTTCTATTTAGCATAAGTTTGCTTATATAGATGATGAAACTATATAAGATGAAGAAAACTATTGTAAGGTTGCTTTTTGGGTGAAGTTGGTACCAATAAGAGATTAGTATTACTAGGATGACCAAAAACACATTATTATGGGTAATTTTATATTGGGCAAAGCAATGAAGCTCTTTTGCTCTTGCTGATTGCCTGCAAGTTTTCTGTCTGTGAAGCTAGAGCCTGGCCAGATCTACCTTTACAGATTAAAGAAATCTTGCTACCCTTAAACAAATTATGATTTTTGACCATCCTAGAGAAAATAAAGATGCAACATAACAGGTAATAATGAATTGATTGAACTTTTTCAGACATGTCTGATAGGGATACCCAGACTTAATGTAAATATGTTTGTTAATTATAGTAGTAAGTTTTAAGGTTCTTAGGTATTATTGTACTCATTTTGATTATTGTTAAACTTGTTTATAATTGTATTATGCAAAGTGTTCAGAGAATAACTTCCAAGGCCTTACTTGCACAAAAGAAAAACGGGGGAATTGTTGTCAGGCAAGAGGGGACATGGGTCCCAGGAACACCTGTGCAATTCAGGCCTTGAAGAATTCTCTGTTGATAATATAGTGGCGGAGTAGGAGATGTGAGAAAGTGCTGATTGCTTGGTATGCTGAAGTCCAGCTGCCCCTGAGATGGGAGGCAAGCAAGATAAGGAGGAGGCGAGATCTGGGAAAGAGAGCAATTAGGCCGGATAGAAGAATTCCACAGAGTTGTGAAAACAATGATGTAACCTGTTAGAGAGCAACCAATAGTATGTTGCCAAGTGGGCATAATTACAGCAAACTGTATATAAGATGTGTCTGATGCTCAATAAAGTTGGAATCCACTGATCAAATTGGTCGAATAAGCGGCCCCCTTCTTGCAGTACTGCCCTATCCTGTCTTGCCATGCCCTGCTATCCCCTGCTTTGCCCTGTCCTGCCCTGCCCTGCCCTGCCTTGCCCAGCCCTGCCTTGCCCAGCCCTGCCCAGCCCAGCCCTGCCCTGCCTTTCTCTGCCCTTCCTTGCCCTTTCTGGCCCTCCCTTTGCTGCCCTGCCCTGCCCGACCTTGCCCTGACCTGCTCTGCCTTGCCCTACCTTCCCCTGCCCTGCCTTGCCCTAGCCTGTGTTGCACTACCTTACACTGCCTTACCCAGCCCAGCCCTGCTCTGCCCTGCTATGCCCTACCTTGCCCTGCTCTGCCTTGCCCTACCTTGCACAGCCCTGCCTTGCCCTGCCCTGCCTTGCCCTGCCCTGCCCTGCCTTACCCTGCCCTGCCCTGCCTCGCCCAGCCCTTCCTTGCCCTGCCCTAACCTGCCCTGCTCTGCTTTGCTCTCCCCTGCCCAGCCCGCCTTATCCTGTCTTGCCAATTCCTACTATCCCCTGTATTGCCCTACCCTGCCCTGCCTTCCCTAGCCCTGGCCTGCCCTGCACTCCCCTGCTTTGCCTTGCCCAATCCTGCCCAACCCTGCCCTGCCCTGCCCTGCCCTACCCTGCCTTGCCTTGTCTTGCCCTGTCCTGACCTGCCCTGCCTTACCCTGTGCTACAATGCCTTGCTCTGCCTTATTCTGCTCTGCATTGCCCTCCCCTGCCTTGCTCTGCCCTGCTCTGCCCTACCTTGCTCTGCCCTGTCCAGCCCTCCCTTGCCCAGCCCTGCCCTGCCGTGCCTTGCCCTGCCCTACCTTGCCCTAGCTTGTGTTGCACTTCCTTACACTGCCCTGCCCTGCCCTACCTTGCCCTGCCCTGTCTTGCCCTGACCTGCCCTGCACTGCCTTACCCTGCCCTGCCCTACCTTGCCCTGCCCTGCCTTGCCCTGCCGTGTCTTGCCCCTCCTTGCACTGCTCTGCCCTGCCCTTCCTTTCCCTGCTCTGCCTTGCCCTTCCTTGCCCTGCCCTGCCCTATCTTGCCCAGCCCTGCCCGGCCCAGTCCTGCCCTGCCTTGCCCTGCCTTGCCCTGCCCTGCCTTGCCCTTCCTTGCCCTGCCCTGCCCTATCTTGCCCAGCCCTGCCTTGCCCTGCCTTGCCCTGCCCTGCATTGCCCTGCCCTGCCCTGCATTGCCCTGCCCTGCCTTGCCCTGCCCTGCCTTGCCCTGCCCTGCCTTGCCCTGTCCTGCCCTGCCTTCACTGCCCTGCCCTGCCTGACCTTGCCCTGCCCAGCCTTACAGTGACCTGCCCTGCCCTGCCTTTCCAGCGCTGCTCTGCCTTGCCCTACCTTCCCCTGCCCTGCCTTGCCCTAGCCTGTGTTGCACTACCTTACACTGCCTTACCCAGCCCAGCCCTGCTCTGCCCTGCCTTGCCCTACCTTGCCCAGCCCTGCCTTGCCCTGCCCTGCCTTGCCCTGTCCTGCCCTGCACTGCCTTGCCCTATGCTACCCTGCCCTGCCTTCCCCTGCCCTACCTTGCCCTGCCTTCCCCAGCCCTCCCCTGCCCTGCCTTGCTCTGCGTTGCCCTGCCCTACCTTGCCCTACCCTGCCTTGCATTGCCTTGCTCTGTCCTACCTTGCCCTACCCTGCCTTGCACTGCGCTGTGCTGCCCTGCCCTACCTTGCCCTGCCCAGCTTTGCAGTCATCTGCCCTGCCCTGCCTTTACAACGCTGCTCTGCCCTGCTCTGCCTTGCCATGCCCTGACGGGCCTTGCCCTGCCCTTCCTTGCCCTGCCTTACCCTGCCCTGCTCTGCTTTGCTCTCCCCTTCCCTGCCCTGCCCTGCTCTGTCTTGCCCTGCCCTGCCCTGCCTTCCCCTGCCCTGCCCTTCCCTATCTTGCCCAGCTCTGCTTTGCCATGCCCAGCCCTGCCCTTCCTTGCCCTGCCCTGAGCTGCCTTCCCTGCCCTGCTTTACCCTCCCCTCCCCTACCCTGCCTTTCCATACCCTGCCCTGCCCTGCCCTGCCTTGCCCAGCCCTACCTTGCCCTGCCCTGCCTTGCCCGGCCCTGCCCTGCTTTGCCCTGCCCTGTGTTGACCTTCCTTACACTGCCTTGCTCGGCCCAGCCCAGCAATGCCTTGTCCTCCCCTGCCCTGCCTTGCCTTGCCCTGTCCTGCCCTGCCCTGCCCTGCCTTGCCCTGCCCTACCTGCGGCTGGGGGCAGGGGTGCGGTCGGGGCTGGGGCAGGTCTGGGCCGGGGCTGGGGCTGGGGCAGGGTTGGGCTGGAGGCTGGGCGGGGGCTGGGCTGGGTCTTAGCTGGAGCTGGGGGCTGGAGGCTGGGCTGGGGCAGGGCTGGGGGCTGGAGCCGGGGCTGGGGCTGGGCTGGGGCTGAGCTGGGGCCGGGGCTAGGGCAGGGCCAGGGCTGGGGCTGGGGCTAGGGCCGTGGCTGGGGCTGGGGCTGGGCTGGGGCTGGGGCAGGACTGGGGCAGTTCTGGGCTGGGCTGGGGCCAGGGCTGGGGCTGGGAGCTGGGAAGTGATGGGGCTGGGGCAGGGTTGGGACCGGGCTGGAGCTGGGGCTGGGGCTGGGGCAGGACTGGGGCAGTTCTGGGCTGGGCTGGGGCCGGGCTGGGGTCGGGGCTGGGGCCGGGGCTGGGGCTGGGGCCGGGGCTAGGATCAAGGCTTGGGCAGGGCTGTGGCCAGGGCTGTGGCCTGTGGCTAAGGCTGGGGCAGGGCTGGGGGTAGGGCTGGGGCTGAGCTGGGGGTGGGCTGGGGCTGAGCTGGGGGTCGGCTGGGGTCGGGATTGGGGCCAGGGCTGGGGCTGGGCTGGGGCTGGGCTGGGGGCAGGGCTGGGGCCAGGGCTGGGGCAGGGGGTGGGGACGGAGCTGGGACAGGCCCGGGGTCAGGGCTGGGGCTGGGGCTGAGGCTGAGCTGGGTGCAGGGCTGGGGCGGGGGATGGGGCAGGGCTAGGGCCGGGGCTGGGGCAGGGCTGGGGCAGGCACTGGGCTGGGGGTTGGTCTGGGGCTGGGGCAGTGTGGCAATGCCAGTGATGAGCAGTGTGAGCAATCTGGCAGTGCAGGCCTAGAGCCTGACATGGGGGTAGGCCATGATCAGCATAAATGCAGAGTTAGCTAGCAGTGGAGCAAAACAGTGCTGTGCCTCCAGCATGTCACTAAAACAAGACACTGGTAGCTATAAACATGGACAGTTATCTTGGGACAACAGGACATGCACCTGCATCAACAACCTCGTTGTGTCATTAGTAGTTGGACCAATAATCTGTAACAGTGCAATGTGTGGTCACTCAGAGGGAACCAATGGAGCTGTGCCAACGAGGCTCTCCGAGTTTATATAAGTTGTAGCAGTTGCCTTGCTACACACTTCTGCCTTTCCTGTCTCCTGTTTCTTCTACACTTTACTGTGCTATACTTGCACTACAGGCCTACTCCATAGGCCTGCACCTCAGGCCTGCACCATCGGCCTGCAACACTGGAACAATAAAGGAACAATACTCGATCACATTGCTCAGCCGTATTGATTCCCAATCTCCGTCATCCTACATCTGGCGCCCGAATAAACCTGAACTCATGGACAAGGGATCCTTGGACTACAATACTGATCGACTCAGCACAGAGAGGTACGTCCAAGCGATACAGAAAGCCGGTCGGACAGCACTGCCCCGGTGCTGGAAAAATTAGCAGCGCGTGCTCAAAAAGGAAGTGAATCTCACCCTGGCCCGGTGAGCGACCTGAGGAGGGGCAAGGGGAAGCACGACACCACAGAAGAGGCTGTGCTAAACGCCTTCCACCTATCCTCTCTGTGAGAGGTATTACTGGCAATTCTGGGATCGTAAAAGGGCTATTAGCCTGTGCCCAGAGTCATCCCCACAGCAATAAGCTTTTACTTCCGAAGCATGGGACGAAATTGCAGCCCAGCTGTGGGATGAGGTGCTAAATGCTTAAAAAAGCAGCTTTTCGCTATAGCACCGTGTGACAGATCGTCATGGACATTGCAATCGAAAAAAGCAGAGCAGGGTACTCCCGATTCAGCTGCTGCGGCGTTTGGTTCTAACCGAGACGAGAAAGAGAGACTCGGAAGGCACACCCCGCCCTCTGCCTCCCCCCCCCCCCGCACATCGTCTGCCGCTCCATCAGCATCCTCCACAATTTCAATTGCCCACTACTCCTTCTACATGAATCGCAGCTCTTTATTACCATCCTTTTGCGCGGAAATATCTGCTCCTGCCACGTCAGTAGCGGCAGAAGCGAATCCTGATCGAACTGATAAGGCGCGCGAAATCAAAATGGAGGTCACTACGTATGAAGAATTAGAGAGGGGAGACGCCACGTCCGCCATCTTGGCAAGCACAGCGTGTTTATTACATACCACCACCACTGTTTGCCCCAAGTAGAGAAAAAGCCATAAAAAAGCGGCGAAACCTGTGGCTCGGCATTTTCGATCCCCTTCAACAACATCTTCCTCTGATACCGCCAGCGACGGCTCGGACTTGGGAGACGAGAGGTCCGACGCGGGGAGCCCGGACAGCGGCAACTCTGTCCTGCAACTCCTCTTGGAAAAGATGGAGCGCCTACTCCAGCAGCGCCTACCCCAGCAGCGCCTACTCCAGCAGCGCCCCCCGCCCCGGCAGCTCTCTTGGCGATGACCCCTATGCCGGTGGCCCCGGCAGGTCCAGAGCGGGTCTCCGTCCCGGCGGTTCCGGCGATAGTCTCCATCCCCGTGGCCCTCTCCTTGGCGATGGTCCCGGTGGCCGCGGCCTCCCCGTCAGCTTTCCTAGCAATGGCCCCCATGCCGTGGCCCCGGCGGCTCCGGCGCGGGTTCCCGTCCCGGCAGTTTCACCCGCTACACCCCCCCGGCCTCCTACATTCCAGTCATTATCATCAGAGTATAGCCTCAGACAGAGATTTCAATTGAGTCCCGATGGGGCGATCGAGAGGTGGGAGGGACAGGGAACTGTCCCACTGTGCTGGTGGAAAGGTATTGTGGGAAATGTAGTCACAAGATGGAGAAGGTTAACAATGACTATGGTAATCTGAACTGACTAATGTTCTTTAACAGAAGCTAGACAAGCCATAGCTACCTATGGGCTACAGTCAGGATTTAGTGATCAAAGTGGTCCACCATCCAGGACAATAACTCTGATCCTGTGTTTCTTATTACTGAGCAGGGTCTAACAGGGACACTTGGTTCCTTTGTCAATACCATCCCTTACATACGACATTCAATACTAGTTCAGACCTGACTCACGATATGAAGGTAGAAATGTGGATATTTTGGAATTTGACAATGCTAATGAAGAAACTAAACAGGTTCTCAGCATTTTGTCAACAGGTGCCACTGCCTCATGACTGCAGGACCACAATGAATGAAGGCATCGACAAGCAGCAATATATCTAGCTATGGCCATAGAAGCAGTCTTGAAATCATCATGCCTCTGAGAAACCTAGGTACCTTAAATTGTCTGACTGTTGGACAGACTCGAAAGGGTCACAGATCTAATCATTTTACTCGAGATCGTCGCAGAAGCTGCTCCTGCAGCATGAATATACCCCGCACGACGACACCAAACCAGGGTCCTTGGACCGCGCCCCTCCCCCCCCCCCCCTTCCCCCAGCCCCCCCCGGCAGCGCACAGCGGACCTGACAACAGCCGCATATCTCCTTTTGAATCCACAAAGCGTTGTCGAGTTTAACTGGCATGGTCCTTTGGGTCACAGACTCTCTGCTCTGTTAATTGGCAGACGACAGTCTATCTTTAGACAGGGCATTCTTATAATTCCTGGTTCAATACATTCTGATTATGACTGGGCTATGAAAATTATGCTCGATACCATTGCCTCTCCTGTTAGCACTCTTGTTGGGACAGAAATTGCTTAGTTAATACCATCTGAGTCCCGAGTGCCTAAAACTTCTAACAGGATCCAAGGGCAAAAAGGCTCAGGTTCCACCGATATGCCTAATACCTTATTAGCCCTAAAAATCCAAAAGGGAAAACTGGAACAGATTTTATCTGTCAGACACCCTTGTGGACAAATTATACAATTTTCAATTATTATGGATACTGGAGATGATGTCATCATTACACCTAGTCATAAATGGAATGGTCACTAGCCAGTGCTTATGGCAAATTTTGAAGTCATGTGTTTAAAAGGTATCCAAACAACCTGGGTTAGCAAAGAGCCAGTGCAATTAGCTTTCAACTACAGCAAATCAATCACTGTAAGACCGTACATATTAACCCTTCCAGTTGCTCTATGGGGCTGATATGCCTTAAGTCAACTAGGAGCAAAACTTGTTACCGTTCCTTCTTTGTAGTGGCTACTGGTCAGCAACCAATCCTCAAATTAAAATGGAAAACACATTACCCAGTATGGGTGGAACAATGGCCGTTCAGACATGATAGGCTGCAAGTCGTTAAGACCCTAATACAGAAACAATAGCAACTAGGTCACTCCTTGCTAGCCACCCACCCCTACTACCCCCACCCCCAGAAAAGAGAGGATTTTCAAGTACTACTCTTGCCAACCAAAGCTCTGCTGTGATTTAAAGTTACAGTGATAATTTCTTAATTTCTAATTGCAATGTCCTTAAGAGATTTGTTATTTAGAGTTTTGCTAAATTTTCCTGGTAAGCATAATGAATGGTAAGCATTTGATATGTACAGATACCTTGTACATAGTAATTGCAGTAAGGTGTAAGTACTTAGTAATGAGTACACATTGTAAGATTTCTTCTGGTTCGAACCTTCTTAGTTGTGTGCCATGGCATTTCAAAGGAGCTCCATGTAATATAGGTAAGACTTGTAGTAAATAGGTATTCATTTAAAAAAGTATTCCTTAGCTAAGGTAGTGTCTTTATATTTCCTTCTTAGACATAGACTAGAAAAAAAAATACAAAAAATACAAAAAAATGCTGTGGTGGGTTGGAAGGGTAAGGCCAAGATGCCTCCTCCCTTCCCCCTTGTGAGTAAAGGGAAAGAAAAAAAATGAAGGGAAAGGAAAAAAAACTCACAAGCTGAATTATCAAAGCAGTGGAGCTTTATATTTACAGAGCAATGAAGGATATGCAGGGGAATATATACAAATTTACAATATTTACAATATATACAAAGATATAAAACAGAGTAACACAGAAATGAGAGTAACCCCCCTCAAGGCAGAGGGGGTTCCCCACCTCCGCTCTCCCTTCTCTCCCCCCCTTTCCCCAGAGTGGGATAGAAAGAGAAAAAAAGAGAGGAAAAAAAAGTTAAAAGCAGTTTGTGTTAACTGGAAAGGAGTTAATACAGGCCTTTATCGGTTCTCAAGGCCGAAGCCTTGGCAGAAAGCCCAGCAGAGAGAGAGCTGCTACCCAAAGAAGAGGCGGAAGCAAGACTGACAGAGAAGTGCTGGAATGCCCAGTTCACTCCCAGTTCAGAAGGTGCTTCCTCCCACTTCACCAATGAAATTAGTTTAGATTATTCCTTCCGTTTACCAACTTCCGTCCACCATATTCCCTTTCTTAAGGGGGCAACGTCAACCGGCCACAAATGCAAAAAAAAAAAAAAAAAGGTAAACAAAAAAAAACCAACATAGAACTATATAATAAAAGCACACAAACTCTGGATACAAAACATAGAGTGCTAAATAACAGAATAGTAATAAAAAAGAAGAACAACAACAAAAATAAAGTATTAAAAACAAATATGACACATTGAAAAATCATAAGGATTACTAACACAGAATAGCTATTAACAGAAAAAACATAAGAATTGTTACCAAAAAATTAAAATAAGGATTATCAAGACTACTAGATTAAAACAAACAAAAAATTATACAAAGAAAAAGTTGAGAAAATTAAAATTAAAAATTATAATAAAAAAGAATTGATAGAAAAGGTTTAAAAAAAAAAAGTAAGAATTAAAATTAAAATAGAAAATAGATTAAATAAAACAAACATGCAAAATAAAAAATAATTACAATAAGGAATATAAGATAAAAAAAAAAGATTAAACACTAGATAAAAAGAAAAAATAGAAATTACGAAAATAAAAGAAATTGAAAAAGAAAAAATGATTAGAATAACAAATTAAAATACAGATTAAAAAATTACAATAACAAAATAAAAATGATATTAAAGAAGGCAAAAAAGAAATAAAAATGACAAAAAGTTAAAAATAATAAAAATTTAAAGAACAAAGAAAAATTAAAATACAAAAATAACAAAAATTAATTGAATAAAATATCAATAAAAATTAGATCAAAATTACCAAACAAAAAAGTTAAAAAATAATTAAAAAGTGCAGATAAAAAAGTATAATAAAATGCAATGAAGAAAAAACCACATTAAAACAGTATAAAAATAATTAAAAAACAAAAATTAAAATGAATTAAAGATTAAATAGAGAACTAGATTACAAGCCAAAATATTAAACATATCAAAATAATAAATTCACAATAGAAAACAATAGCTAAAAATGAAGTAAAATAACAAAAGAAACAAAAAATAAATAATAAAAGAGATACTGGATGGCCACGATCAGGTCACCTCGAGCCTCCTTTTCTGCTAACTGCAATCATCGCAACAAACAACGGCGGAAGAATCAAGACCACGAGGACACAGCATTTCCCATGCAGTCGAACATCAATCACAACAACTGCTATGATCAGCTGGGATCAAACAGCACCACTCAGAAGAATGCACCACAGCACCATGTGAATTAGGACTGAATATTGTGGTTGCTTGATAACTTTGTATTCTCTCTTGTTAACTAAGTGTGCCTCTGAATGTAGACATCCTAGAGGATACAGTTTCATCTTTACATGTTGCTCAGTAGAGATTATTAACAAACAAAAAAAAAAAAAAAAGGGGGAAAAGAGAGAATACCCCTAAGCCCCAAAACAGATAGCTTTTAAGAAATAATGGGTTAGCAATTGAAGGAAGCACAAATCACATAGAGCAATAAATCGACTGAGGCATGGGACACTGTGACAGAGAAAGGAGATAAGTGATAAGAACTGACAGAGCAAGCATGATTCAGGGCCGACAAGGTCAAACTGACCCTAACAGCCTTGTCCAGTCAGTAAAACTAAGCCAGGCACACCGGGAATTGACCAAATTAGGAAAGGGTTCAAAAGTTTAAGAGAGGAAGACTCATCAGAAGACCCCTGCCCATGATGAAGGCCACCGGAAAGACCACCAAGAGGATCCTCAAAAGAGATGTCCCCGCCCACGCTCCGCCTACACCACGCCTCTTATGAATATGTATGCAGAGATATGATTATGTATGTGATCTGATGCAATACCACATCCAAAACTGTATAAAAGACATGCTTTTGTTACGGGAAAGGTAGAAATCCATTTAGTGATTTCTCCAACGCGTTGCTAATAAAATACCTCCTGTCTATCTGACTTAAACTGAGTCTCTTAGGCAGTTATTCTTGCCTTTTGGGGCAAAATTCGGTATCATTTTCTGGCGAGCCAGCCAGGAGCCAGACAGGAGATCCAGACCTTAAGGGGTCCTCCCGAGCCGGGTCCGGGGCCGGGACCCTCTGGGCGCCCCTGAAGACTTTTTTGTCAGAAGAGACCCCCCCGGACCAGCGCTCGTTGGTGGACAAAGGGTTACCTGCATCTCCTGCTCCAATCAAGAGGTATTTTAACTGTTTATTTGTTTGGGGATAAAAGCGCTTTGACTGGGAAACGGGGACCAGACGTGGTCACCTGATGGGAAGGCCTGGGGACGCCCTGGCATAATCCCGTTTATAGGGGTTGGAGTCCCCACTGGAAACAGGGGTTGGAGTCCCCACTGGGTGCTTGTTAATCGGGTGTATGTTTCTCTTTCATCTTAATGTTGTTGCTGTGCTTCTGAGAGGGTACATTTGTGTTACACTTTTGTCTAACATTGTTATGTTGTCTGCAAGAATCTCGTAATTTAGTACTCGGTATTTTGTGTTAACTGTAATCTCTTTTGTGTGTAAGAATTTATTGTGATATCATCTGCAAACTGTACCTTGATTTACAGCTGACATCCCGAAGCTGACTGGTATCGGTATTATACGGTTGACCAGCAACATCTCGTGGTAAAGCAGTGTACTCGGGTAAGGTAGGATAGTTTGGATGGATGCGTTAAGAGTGTGAGTGAATGAGACGCAGCATCGCTGCGAAGCAAGAGGGAGTCCTGATCCGCATTTCCTGTTCTTTGCGAGAAGCCAGGTCGGAGACGGACAAAGCGATTGAAAATTGTGTGTTAAAATATATTGGTATATAGTGCTTGTGGGAGAAAGAGACTATTCCGGGAACAGCCATGGGAGGACGACAGAGTAAGGACGTAAATATGAAAACTCCATTAGGATGTATCTTGAAGCATTGGAAGGACTTGGGAGGAATTCCAGGGGGAAGCATAAGTAAAAAGACACTCCTTAAATATTGTACACAGTGGTGGCCGTTGTATAAGTTAGACGACAATGAGTAATGGCCACCGGAGGGAACAACTAATTATAACACTGTTTTACAACTGATGCTCTTCCTCCGCCGGCTCAATAAGTGGGATGAGGTGATGTACGCAGACATGTTCTTCACTCTAAGGAATAAACCTGAGTGGCAAAAAGAGTGCGGAATTAATATAGCCCCTCAGGATCCCCTAGTATTAGCCCTGGAAAGGGATAAGAAGGGTCCAAAGCCTAAAGAACGTTGCTGTGATGCATGTAGTATTGGACAGCAGTGTCTCAAGCTAACAAGAAGAGATAGTGGAAAGGAGAGCGAAATAAGCCTGAGGGAATACCATCCATTCGCTCCAGGGTGGGAAGGGCCTCTTCCCAGGCCAAAAGAGGAACAAGGGGATCCCAGCCCATTAGAGGAACTGGAGCGATGGTGGAAATCTAAGTTTGGGCACAGCCCTCAGAAGTTAGACAACAGTTGGGAGGAAGATAGTCCATTAAAATCGGGGATTGACGAGAGGAAAAGCAGCCCTCAGGGACTAGATAGTCCACAGGGGTTGGGGAGCCACATGGATGCTGACAGCCCACCCAGACTAGAAGTCGAAAGGGAGGAAGGCAGTCCGTCAGGAGCAGAGAGCCAAAGGGAGACACGTAGCCTGCCCGAGCTCAGTCCATACGGGGATAACAACACATCCAGAAGTGGAGACATTTGTAGAATGGAAACCAGCACACCAAGGACTGGGGACAAAAGTAACTCGCTGGGAAGCGGCGTCTCTAAACTGAGAGGCGACGTCTCTGAATTGAGATATAGTGAAAAGGATGATAACGAGACATGCAAAAAGGGGGGCAGAGAACAACTTAATATAGTAATTCAGATAAAGGATGAGAGAAATGGGAGGGGAGCAGAGGATGAGAGGGACAGCAGCCCGGGACAGGATAGGAGCCAGCAGATACAAAAAGGGCGACAGACGCAGGACGAGAATCGGATGGATGGTGTAGGAGGGGAAAATGAAGAACAGGAAAGGGGGAAGAGGGAAGAGAAGAGAAAGAATAGGGGAGACATTGAAGCACAGGAAGGAGATCCCGGGGAAGAGATTGGTCACTCGTATTATACCAGATCTGTGGCACGGGGGGAAGCAAAGCAAAGAGAGGAAGGGAACCATATGATAGCTCCTCTCCAACAAGTTGTACCAACGTTAGGGGAAAAGACTAGAGTAAAGGTGCCGTTCTCGACAAATGATTTGAACAGTTGGAGGGATGAGGCAAGGAATTTCAGGAGAAATCCTGAGGGAGTGGCGAAGAGGTTTGAATTAATGGCAAAGAATTTAGATATTGATTGGGAGGATATAGAAGTGATGCTGTCAGAATTGACAGATACAGAAAGGGAACTCGTATTGGAAACAGGAAATCGACATGCTCAAGTATTATCAGGAAGACTAGAAGATAATTTTCCCAGCAATAAACCAGAATGGGACCCGGACAATGCCGAGCACTATCAACAGCTAGTGCAGTATAGAAAACTGATAGCGATGGGCTTGCGTAATGCAATCCCTAAGGCTATCAATTGGTCAATGCTATATGACATCAGACAGGGAAAGAATGAGACCCCATCAGAGTTTTTGGATAGACTTAGGGCAGCGATGAGACAATATACACCCCTGGACCCAGCAACAGAGGAAGGGAAACAGCACTTGTTAGGGTTGATGATGGGACAGAGTAACCCAGACATCAGGAAGAAATTACAAAAACTTGAGCATCCAGCAAATAAAAACCTAGAGACACTGCTGAATGAGGCATGGAAAGTATACAATAATAGAGAGATTGAGGAGAAGAAAAAAGAGGACAGGAGGATAGCGAGAGTAGTGGCTGTAGCAGTGGCAGCTCAGAAGACAGGTTACTCGGAACCTGGAACCAGGGGAAGAGGTAGAGGCAACCCAGCAGGAAGGGGAGGGAGGCTCCAACCCCACCCAGCTAGGGTGGGGTCAAATCAATGTGCGTACTGCCTACAGATGGGACACTGGAAGCGAGAATGCCCCCAACGAAGGGAAAGGCTCATGGCCACTACTACTACCACACATCAGGATAGTGAATGAGGGGGACCGGTGGGCCATACCCTAGCAGACCCACTGGTTAAAATGGAGCTAGGGGAAGGTAAAAAGGAATTGAACTTTTTGGTTGATACGGGAGCAACTTTTTTGGTTTTAAATCAGGAATTGGTACCTAAAAGTGATGAATTTGTACAAGTTGTGGGAGCAACAGGCCAACCAGAAAAGGCTTACTTTTTGAAACCCATTAAATACAAAATTGGGAAACAGATGGGAATTCATCAGTTCCTGTATTTACCAAATTCGCCAAAGCCCTTATTGGGGAGAGACCTATTGGAGAACTTGGGAGCCATAATAAAATTCAACAAAGACAAATTGGAATTACAAGTAAATGAAGAACAACTGATTATAGCTCTAAGCCTAACGATCAGTTGTGTGGAACCTAAACTTGAGAATCACAATTTCGAGCGAATTCTGAACAAGACGTACCCATTAGTGTGGGCTACTGATATACCTGGAAAATCAAAACAAGCAGTACCGATTGTTGTTGAACTTAAAGTTGGGGCAAAACCGGTCATAAGAAAACAATACCCTCTGAGGATAGAAGACAGGAAGGAGATCGAGCCCATAATCGAAAGGTTTTTGGAACTGGGGTTATTGGTAGAATGCGAATCAGATTTTAATACACCAATCCTGCCAGTAAAGAAACCTAACGGAGCCTATAGACTAGTTCAGGATCTGAGAGCAGTAAACGAAATAACCAAGACATTACATCCGGTAGTTGCTAATCCATACACACTTTTAACTAGACTGAAGGATAATTTGGCCTGGTTCACCGTATTAGATTTAAAAGACGCATTCTTCTGCCTTCCCTTAGCTCCCGAGAGTCAAAAGATTTTTGCCTTTGAGTGGGAATCTGTGGATAGAGGAAGAAAGACTCAACTTACCTGGACGGTATTGCCCCAAGGATGGTGCAATTCCCCTACGATTTTTGGGAACCAGTTAGCCAAAGAATTAGACCAGTGGGAAAGGCCGCTGGGAGATGGCACCCTTCTGCAGTACGTAGACGACCTCCTAATAGCAACAGTGACAGAGGAAGAATGCATTGAATGGACTATTTCCTTGTTAAATTTCCTGGGTTTAAGTGGATATCGAGTTTCTCAACAGAAAGCACAGCTGGTGCAAAAAGAAGTGGTGTACCTGGGATACGAAGTCTCCAGAGGACAGCGATCCCTGGGAGCAGCTAGGAAAGAGGCCATCTGCCAGATACCTAAACCAGAGACGGTGAGAGATCTGCGCGCCTTTCTGGGGATGACAGGGTGGTGTCGGCTATGGATCTACCAGTACGGGATACTCGCTAAACCACTGTATGATTTGTTGAAGGAGACTAAGAACGTCCTAGTTTGGACTCCCGAGGCAGAAGGGGCCTTCAAGAAGTTGAAGCTGGAGCTAATGAGAGCACCGGCCTTAGGTCTCCCAGATGTATCAAAACCATTCTGGCTGTTCTCCCATGAGCGGCAAGGGATGGCCCTAGGAGTCCTAGCACAGCAATTGGGACCACACAAGAGAGCTGTGGCCTACTTCTCCAAGCGATTGGATGAAGTAAGTAAAGGATGGCCAGGCTGTCTGAGGGCAGTGGCCGCAGTAATAATTAACATAGAAGAGGCCAGGAAGCTCACGTTGGGTCAAAAGATGACTGTGTTAGTGTCTCACACTGTGTCAGCTGTGCTGGAACAGAAAGGCAACCATTGGCTGTCGCCTTCCAGATTCCTAAAATACCAGGCCATCCTGGCTGAATCAGATGACATAACCATTCAGGTGACTAACATTGTGAACCCAGCTTCATTTCTAGAAGGAAGAGACCCAGCAGAACCCATCGAACATGACTGCCTGGAAACAATTGAAGCAGTCTACTCCAGTCGCCCGGATCTCAAAGAAGAGCCGTTCGAAGATGCGGATAACTGGTTCTCAGATGGCAGCAGCTTCGTGAAGCGAGGAGTAGGAATGGCTGGCTATGCAGTCACTACTACAGAAAGGGTAATTGAGTCGAACTCCTTGCCTGCAGGGACCTCAGCTCAAAAGGCAGAACTGATAGCTCTGACTCGAGCCCTGGAATTGGCGGAGAACATGCAAATTAATATATGGACAGACTCTAAATATGCCTTTTCCATTGTACATGCTCATGGAGCCATTTGGAAAGAAAGAGGACTGTTGACTACACAAGGAAAAATGGTCAAACATGCAGAGGAGGTTCTGCGATTGCTAGAGGCGGTCCAGCTCCCAGCACAAGTGGCCATAATGCATTGTAAGGGACATTTGAAAGGTAACACTATTCCAGAAATAGGAAATAGGAAGGCAGATACAGAAGCTAAATTGGCTGCCACGAGGACTAGGGAAGTGAAAATAACGGCCCTAATACCAGGAGAGCTGGATACCAACATCCAGCCAGATTACCAGGAATCAGATCATAGGTGGATACGAAGAAGGAAGGGCAAAATATTAGAAAATGGTTGGGGTCAATTGGAAACAGGACAGTTAGTAATACCAGGAAACGTGATGTGGCAGTTTGTAAAGGCAGAACATGAGAAGGCCCATTGGGGTCTAGATTCGCTTCACCAATATTTGCAAACCAGGATAGCAGGACCAAAATTATTTACTACTATAAAACACGTTACATCCCAGTGCGAGCGGTGTCTGAAAAACAACCCGAATACGGGAACCAAGGTACACCAAGGAGCCATAAATCGAGGTAAATTCCCAGGTGAAGTATGGCAAATTGATTTTTCTGAACTCCCAAGAAAAGGGGGGGTTTCGGTATTTGTTGGTATTAACTGATACGTTTTCTGGGTGGCCTGAAGCATTCCCTTGCAGGACAAATAAGGAAAGAGAAGTAACTAAAGTACTGTTGAATGAAATTATTCCACGGTTTGGGGTACCGAAGAGCATTTCTTCGGATAGGGGTACACATTTCTGTGCAAAAGCAGTGAGAGCAATAAGCAAAGCATTACAAATCAAATGGCAATTACACACGCCTTACCGTCCACAGGCCAGTGGGCAAGTGGAAAAGATGAATCACCTTATTAAACAGCAAATTGCCAAAATATGTCAGGAGACTAATTTGCAGTGGTATCAAGCTCTGCCTATTGCTCTACTGAGGCTGAGAGTCAAACCAAGATCAAAAGAAAAGTTAAGCCCATTTGAAATTTTGTACGGTAGACCTTATGCTATGCAAGTCGTGAATGGGGACGCTATAGGCCAAATCGGTGATCAGTACATTTATCATTATGTAATTACGGTGGGAAAACAGTTTGACAAAAATGCTACTGTGGTGATAGAGCACCAACCTAAACAACCTGATTGTAAATTGCATTCGTTTAATCCCGGTGATTGGGTGTATGTTAAGAATCTTTTAGTGAAACCCCTACAAGAGAAGTGGGAAGTAACTTTCCAAGTGCTGCTGACTACCTTCACTGCGGTTCGAATCAAGGAGCGACCTACATGGATCCATTATTCACGAGTCAAGAAAGCTCCGGAGAACAAACCAGAGGAGCAGACGCCATGATCCTGACTCCACCTCAAACATTTACAACTCTGATCATTGGACTCTCGATAAGTATAGCTCTTCCCCAAGGCTCTGCCCCAATAGACCCATGGTCTCATGCACACCAGTGTATCCACCTGGAGAGGGGAAAGAAGGGACCCTATTTCGAGGTTTATGCCTTACGTAACAATCAGCCATACATGAGTAAAGTATGGCATCAGCCCTCCATGGTAGCATATAAGGGTGATCAAATCCAAATTGGGTGTCGAGAGCTTGACCCAGTGGAAGGAAACACAAGGCGGCTAGTATTAACAATTCGACCCTCGATGCCAGACTCTAAACATAACCTAATTACCTTTAGTCCAGTGAAAATGGGCAAGCCCACCGTCTGGGTCCAGCAAAAGGGTCCAATTTCATGCCAGTGGAGTGACTTCAGGGAAGATCCACCTGGATTACAACCCCATAACTCGGTAATTTATAGAGAAGATTCGCTTGGGGAACTACATCCCCAAAACATAACCCTTGACCTACACCCTCTTCTCTTTCCTGCGGGAAAGATCGTAGCATCTAATGGTCCTGAGGAAGGGAAAGCACGGTGTGAAATGGCATTTAGATTGGATCAATCAATGTCCTTTGTATGCGAAAGACAGTTGAAAATGCTGGAACAGGGTTTTAGCTTCCCTAGGCATGCTGTCGAATATATGGTGCAATTACCGGGGGACGTGATCCCATTGTATCCAGATTTAGACTTGCCCCAAGAAACCACTCTACCGATAGGATGTAAAGTAGTACATAACCTAACCTTTATAGGGCCTCAAGTGATAAGAAAATCTAACGAACTAAAATTATTGTTAGACCCCACTTATTCCCTGAAAAAGGTGCAGATGAACATTCACACCGATGTTACACATTTGCAGAAGGATTGCCGACCATTTATACAGCAAAGCCTTAAGGGATGGAATGCATGGCTGGCAACTAGGTCTTATCACAGACGGGCGCAAAGAGATATAAGTGGATGGGTCGGCACTGGATTTGGAATACTAAATGCAGTAGATCAAGAGGTATTGGTGAACAAATTAAGTACTGTCACCACCAACTTAGGAAAACTCAAAGTGCCCCTGAGTTCATCTGTGCTTACATTAGCAGAAACGCAATCGCTAGCAGTAAAATTACTAACCATGGTAGCAAACCATACTGCAGAGGATTTTGTGAAGCTCGCTGATTATACAGGGGAACTTAGTAGAGACATTGCACTCGCTATCCAATGCTCTCAGACACAACAATGGGTACAATCAGTAGCGGCAGGAATAATGAGAGAGGGAATGTCAGGTACATTACCTCAAGAAATAAGGGAAACAATATTAAAGGACAATCACACTACACAATTTGAGAAGGACCACCAAGCCTGGTGGCAATTAGTAAATTTCACTTATGAGCCTCAACGAGATCACATTGAAGCTTATGTCCTCACCATCAGTACGGCAGAAGAAAGAGCTATCTTTCCTATCCTCACTCTAGGGACAATACATCAACATGTCATTGTCAGACCAATAGACCACAATGTCTGGGCCAGTTATGATTATACCAAAAATAGGTGGCAATCAGTTAGCACAGAGGCATGTATTCCTAGAGGACAATTAGGCTATGTTTGCGACAACGCTGTAGTAGAAGCAGAAGATTTATGCTTAGATGTCGAAAACAGTATATGTACCTTTGAAATGCTTTCACATAATAGAACACAATCACAAGTTTACTATATAGGGAATGGGTGTGCTTGCGTGAGGACAGCTTGTGACAACGTCACTATAGATAATTGCCAAGAGGAGACTAACAATACTAACTTCTGTGTGTGCAACTTCACCAAAATAGTGGGTTGTGATTTTCATTATACTGTCCCAATAACTACTCAACAGCTAATTAACGCAGATTTTAACCTATATCAAGAGATACCGAAATTACAAATAGGGATGGACGTCAAAATTCTTAAAGCGATGCTCGCACATCCTAAAGTGAAGGAATTGGTGCAAAAGGTGAATCAAACGACTAAATGAATGGTATGGCAGGTAGAACATAATTCAGAAAAAATAAAGCATGTCCTGACCAAAGTAGAACAAGTAGGCCAGCAACATTGGTGGGACATCTTTACAGGATACTCCCCAACAGCTACACAGGTCTTCAACTATCTGGTGCACCCAATGCTAATAGTAATTGTAGTTCTGCTACTATTAACTCTCGCAAATATTTGTATGTGGTGGAGACTAAGAATCATACTAAAAAGGACCCAAATGGTTTGGGCTATGGTACGAGCATATCAGAGCCCTATTGGATTAGAATTTGACGAAAGAATTCGTAAGTTATAAGAAAAAGGGGGGAAATGAAGCCCCAAAACAGATAGCTTTTAAGAAATAATGGGTTAGCAATTGAAGGAAGCACAAATCACATAGAGCAATAAATCGACTGAGGCATGGGACACTGTGACAGAGAAAGGAGATAAGTGATAAGAACTGACAGAGCAAGCATGATTCAGGGCCGACAAGGTCAAACTGACCCTAACAGCCTTGTCCAGTCAGTAAAACTAAGCCAGGCACACTGGGAATTGACCAAATTAGGAAAGGGTTCAAAAGTTTAAGAGAGGAAGACTCATCAGAAGACCCCTGCCCATGATGAAGGCCACCGGAAAGACCACCAAGAGGATCCTCAAAAGAGATGTCCCCGCCCACGCTCCGCCTACACCACGCCTCTTATGAATATGTATGCAGAGATATGATTATGTATGTGATCTGATGCAATACCACATCCATAACTGTATAAAAGACATGCTTTTGTTACGGGAAAGGTAGAAATCCATTTAGTGATTTCTCCAACGCGTTGCTAATAAAATACCTCCTGTCTATCTGACTTAAACTGAGTCTCTTAGGCAGTTATTCTTGCCTTTTGGGGCAAAATTCGGTATCACCCCATAGCAAAAAATTAGCTCATGGCAACCCTAGAAATGCTGTAACCCTAGAGACATCAACCCTAGAAATGCTGTAACCCTAGAAATATTAACCCTAGAAAATGTTGTAACCCTAGAAACATCAACTTTGCAATGTGCTGTAACCCTCTCACCACAAGACAGCACGAACACGGCACAACTGTCATGAAAATGACAATCAGCAAACCTGCTTAGCACTGACCAGAATGACGGTCACGATAAACCAAGATGTCAACAGAAAGCACCTAACTTATAACTGAGTGTCATGACTGCTTTACTGCTGAGTGAACATTAAGAGATCAGAATCACTAGGATGAGCAAAAACACATTATTCAGTGTAATTTTATATTGGGCAATGCAATGAAGCTCTTTTTGCTCTTGCTGCTTGCCTGGCCAGATCTACCTTTACAGATGAAAGAAATCTTGCTACCATTAAACAATTCATGATTTTTGACCATCCTAGAGAAAATAAAGATGCAACATAATCCTAAAGCAGATTGTAAGAGACAGTGCTAAGGATTGCATTTGTGCCTCAATCTCTGTGTGCAATGCGTTCAGGCATAATCAAGTCTTCTCTGTCAATAAGAGGAGTGAAATGTAAAGATCGGAACTGTTAAGATCTAAGTTCTTCATTACAATGTTTCTTATCTTTGACCATGTATTATGCCAAATCTGTTAGAGCATTGCAACTAGTTCAACTTAAGCTTTGTGCCTTGTATGGGTTACATCAGTGTAATGGGTTGGGGCAAACCCCCTCCCCACCGCAGGGCAGAAACAATGACTCAGACAAAGGGATTGCAAAAGGGATGGAAAGTTTAAATAGCAAAACAATTAAAAAACAAACACCAATGAAAGCTTTACAGAGAACCACAAGCACTGTGACAAAGAGAGAGATCCCAGAACATGCCCAAGAGCATCCCATCCCCACCTGGGGGTACACCCAAACCCCCCCCCCAGGGCTCTTTCCTCCCCCCCAACCCAGCCTCGGGCCTGGGCAGGCCCAAGGGAGGCGGCTCATGCCATTTTACCTAGGCTGTAGCTGGGGACGAAAGAGGAAGTGGAGACCCCGCATGGGCATTTTATAGGGGAGCAGGGCATTATGGGATTGAATACCTGCCTGTGACCACCCTCTGGGCTGGGCCCACCCGTAGGGACCTCCCAGGTGTGTTCTGTGCAGTGGCATCCGGGCCAGCACCCAGCCTAAACCACCACACACCACCCCTTATTCAGTACCATATTCCCTGCACCCAGAACATGTCATGAAACTAGAACTCTTCTGATGACATGTCTAGCAACAGTCCAGGTCTTCATCTGGGCATCCTTCCACACAGTCTCTCATTCATGCTCAAGTACCAGTCCATTCCAGTTCTTCTTCCTCATATGATGCAACCTCCCAGTGACACAGAGTCATTCTCCTGCAGTGTGAATTCCTTGTGGACTCGTTGGGACATCCTGGTCACCTGGCAATACCTCACAACTTCTCAGACGAGCCTTTGTTTGCTTTTACAGTTAATCAGCGGCTTTTTTCCACCCCTGGGGCAAGCCAGTCAGAGCAACGACCGCTTTTCTCCATCCCTCCAGGGAGCCTCAGCTGACTGCTTCCAGCTGCGGTCCGAAACTACACAAAGGCACATCGCAGGCACATCGCTGGCACATCACAGGCACATCGCCGGCACATCGCAGGCACATCGCCGGCACATCGCCCCCCCCGGGGGGTTCGCATACCAAGGCATCACCGCATCCGGTTCACAGCCTTCCCCCAGCAGAGGGGCGGCTGCAGCACAACTCGCTGAGAAGAGAAGAGGCGGAGCCAGGTGCTTGGCGCCATTCTCGGAGCATGTCCGAAAACACCAGGGAAAGTTTTACAGCTGCCGCTGCCGCTTGAATGCAGCCCGGCTCGGCGGTGCTGCTGCCGCTTGAACGCAGCCGGCCCGGCCCCCGCCGTCTCTGTCGCCGCGATGCAGAGTCCAAGTCACCTCCACCCCCTCGGGTTTCAGAAGCCGTCGCTTGCCCGCTCGCCGCGGGAGGCCATCCCCTGCAGCGGCCGTGGGCCGACCCTGCTCTGCTTGCCGCTGCCCCTCCTCCGTTCCGCTCCCTGCCACTCGTCGCTCCGCAGAGAACGAGAAGGAGAAGGCAGGTCTCGCCTTCTTAGGCTAGTTGAGCATTCTTAAGCCGCCCTGGGCAGAAAAGTACAGAAAGAGCCACCCCTCGCTGTTCCCAAGCAACACGAGGGACTTCCGTGCTATCAGCACGCACCAGGAGTCCTTCTGCAGTCCACAGGAGAGTTCACACAGTCGCCCCAGCAACAAAACTTGAGCCCCCAACTTGCAAACCCAAACCGACACCCAGAACTAAATTTAAACTCTCCATCTTTTGCAATCGATCTGCAGAGTGGGCACAGCAGCCAGCCCCACGTTGGGCACCAAAATGTAATGGGTTGGGGCAAACCCCCTCCCCACCGCAGGGCAGAAACAACGACTCAGACAAAGGGATTGCAAAAGGGATGGAAAGTTTAAATAGCAAAACAATTAAAAAACAAACACCAATGAAAGCTTTACAGAGAACCACAAGCACTGTGACAAAGAGAGAGATCCCAGAACATGCCCAAGAGCATCCCATCCCCACCTGGGGGTACACCCAAACCCCCCCCCCCCAGGGCTCTTTCCTCCCCCCCAACCCAGCCTCGGGCCTGGGCAGGCCCAAGGGAGGCGGCTCATGCCATTTTACCTAGGCTGTAGCTGGGGACGAAAGAGGAAGTGGAGACCCCGCATGGGCATTTTATAGGGGAGCAGGGCATTATGGGATTGAATACCTGCCTGTGACCACCCTCTGGGCTGGGCCCACCCGTAGGGACCTCCCAGGTGTGTTCTGTGCAGTGGCATCCGGGTCAGCACCCAGCCTAAACTACCACAATCCGTCTGTTAGACATGCTGCACTACAGAACTCTTGCTTTTGCTACACAGCTTAGCTTTACCTTGCTTGCTTCTGCGTTTGCAGTAGCATCTTGTATGGGATGAGAACAACTCCCATGACCAGATTGCTCACAAAAACAAAAAGGGGGATTTGTGGCAATGCCAGCGACGAGCAGGGTGAGCAATCTGGCAGTGCAGGCCTAGAGCCTGACATGGGGGTAGGCCATGCTCAGCATAAATGCAGAGTCAGCTAGCAGTGGAGCAAAACAGTGCTGTGCCTGCAGCATGGAACTAAAACAAGACACTGGTAGCTATAAACATGGACAGTTATCTTGGGACAACAGGACATGCACCTGCATCAACAAACCTTGTGTGTCGTTAGTAGTTGGACCAATCATCTGTAATAGTGCAATGTGTGGTCACTCAGAGGGAACCAATGGAGATGTGCCAACAGGGCACTCCGAGCTTACATAAGTTGTAGCAGTTGCCTTGCTACGCACTTCTGCCTTTCCTGTCTCCTCTTCTTCTACACTTTTACTGTGCTATACTTGCACTACAGGCCTGCTCCATAGGCCTGCACCTCAGGCCTGCACCATCGGCCTGCAACACTGGAACAATACAGGAACAATACTCGATCACATAGGTCAGTTGTATTGATTCCTATCTCCGTCGCTGATAACCATACTGCTCTGCCTGGCCCTGCCTTGCAAAGCCCTGCCCTACCCTACCCTGCCTTTCCCTGCCCTGCCCTGCCCAGCACTGCCCTGCCTTGCCCTTCCCTGACCTACACTGCCCTGCCTTGCCCTCGTCTACCTTTCCCTGCCTTCCCTTGCCCTGCCTTGCCCAGCACTGCCCTGCCCTGCCTTGCCCTGCCCTGCTCAGCCTTCCTCTGTCCTGCCCTGCCCTGCCCTGCCTTGCCCTGCCTTGTGTTGCCCTTTATTGCCCTGCCCTCCCTTCACTTGCACTGCCTTGCTCAGCCCTGCGCTGCCCTGCATTTTCCTGCATTGCCCTGCCTTTCTCAGCCCTCCCCTGCCTTTCCCTGCTCTGCCCTGCCTTGCCCTGCTCTGCCCTGCCTTGCCCTGCCCTGCCCTGCCTTTCCCAGCACTGCCCTGCCTTATCCTACCCTGCCCCCCCCATCCTACCTTCCCTTGTCTTGCCCAGACCTCTGCAGCCCTACCCGGCCCTGCCATGCTCTGCCCTGCCCTGCCCAGCCCTGCCGTGTCCTGCCCTGCCCTACCATGCTTTGCCCTTCCCTGCCCTGCCCTGCTTTGCCCTGTCCTGCCCTGCACTGCCTTGCCCTGCCCTCCCTTCCCTTGCACTGCCTTGCTCAGCCCTGTGCTGCCCTGCATTGTCCTGCCTTGCCCAGCCCTGCCCATCCTTGCCTTGCCCAGCCTTGCCCAGTCCTGCTTTGCTCTCCCCTGCCCAGCCCCGCCCTAAACTTTCTTGCCCTGCCCTGCCTTCCCAAGCCCTGCCTTGCCCAGCCCTGTCTTGCCCTACCTTGCCCTGTCCTGCCCAGTCCTACATTGCCCTGCCCTTCCTGGCTCTGCCTTGCCTTGCCCTGCCCTGCGTTACCCTGCCCTGCGTTACCCTGCCCTGCCATGCCTATCCCAAACCTGCCCTGTCCTGCCCTGCCTTGCCTTCCCCTGCCCTGCTCTGCCCTGCCCTGCCTTCCCCTGCCCTGCCTTGCAATGCCTTGCTCTGCCCTGCCCTGTCTGCCCTGCCTTGCCCAGCACTGCCCTGACCTGCCCTGCCCTGCCTTGCTCTGCCTTGCCCTGCCCTGACTGTTCATGCTTTCAGTTGCCCTGCCCTGCCCTATTGTGCTCTGCCCTGCCCTGCCCTGCCTTGCCCTGCCCTTGCCTGCCCTGCCTTGTCTAGCCTGGGCCTGCCTTGCCCTGCCCTGCCTGGCTGTGCTTTCCCTTGCCCTGCCCTGCCCTATTCTGCACTGCCCTGTCCTCCTTGGTCTTGCCCTGCCCTGCCTTGCCCTGCCTAGCCCCACCCTGCCTTGCCATGCCCTGCCCTGCCCAGCCCTGCCATGCCTTGCCTTGTCCTCCCTTGCCCTGCCTTGCCCTGCCCTGCCTTGCCCTTCTCTACCCTGCCCTGCCCTGTCCAGCCTTGCCTTGCCCAGCCCTGCCCTGCCCTGCCTTGTCCAGCACTGCCCTCCCCTGCCCTGCACTGCCTTCCCATGCCTATGCCAAATCTGCCCTCCACTACCCTACCTTGCCCTGCCCTGCCCTACCCCTGCCTTACCCTGCCTTTACCTGTCCTGCCTTGCCCTTCTCTGCCCTGCCTTGCACTGCCCAGCCCTGCCTTGCCCTTCCTTGCCCTGCCCTGCCCTGCCATGCCCTGCCCTGCCCTACTTTGCTCTGCCCTGCCCAGCCCTGCTCTGCCCTGCCCTACCCTGCCTGACTCTGCCCTACCTTCACCTGCCCTGCCTTGCTCTGACCTGATTTACTCTGTCCTGCCCTGCCTTTCTCTGCCCTGCCTTCCCCTGCCCTGCCTTCCCCTGCCTTGCCTTGTCCTCCCTTGCCCTGCCTTCCCCTTCCTTGCCCTGCCCAATCCTGCCCAACCCTGCCCTTCCCTGCCTAGCCCTGCTCTGCCCTGCCTTCCCCTGCCCTGCATTTCCCTGCCTTGCTCTGCCCAACCCTGCCCAACCCTTCCCTGCTCTGCTCTGCCTTGCCCTGCCCTGCCATTCACTGACTTGCCCTGCCCAATCCTGCCCAACCCTGCCCTACCCTGCCTTACGCTGCCCTGGCCTTCCTTCCCCAGCCTTGCCTTCCCCTGCCCTGCCCTGCCCTGCCTTGCCCTGCCTTGACCTGCCTTGCATTGCTCTGCCTTGCTCAGCCCAGCCTCGCGTTGCCAAGCCCTGCCCCACCCTACCCTGACCTGCCCTTCCTTACCAAGCCCTCATCTGCCCTGCCCTGCCCTGCCCTATGCTGCCTCACCATACCCAGCCCTGCCCTCTCTTGCCCAGCCCTACCTTGCCTAGCCTTGCCCTGCCCTGCCTAGCTCTACCTTCTTCTGCCCTGCCGTACCCTGCCTTCACAGCCCTGCCCTGCCCTACCTTGCCCTGCCCTACACTGCCTTACCCTGCCCTGCCCTGCCTTGCCTTGCCCTGCCCTGCACTACCCTGCCCTACCCTGCCTTGCCCTTTCTTGCCCTGCCCTGCCCTGCCTTCACAGCCCTGCCCTGCCCTACCTTGCCCTGCCCTACCCTGCCTTACCCTGCCCTGCCCTGCCTTGCCCTGCCTTGCCCTGCTCTGCCCTGCTTTGCCCTCCCCTCTCTTGCCCTGCCCTTCCTTGCCCTACCCTGCCTTGCTCTGTCCTGCCTTGCACTGTCCAGCCCTATTCTGCCTTCACAGCCCTGCCCTGCCCGGCCCTGCCTTGCCCATGCTTGCCTTGCCCTGTCCTGTCCTGCTTCTCCTTCCCTGCCTTGATCTGCCTTCCCCAGCCCTGCTGTGCCATGCCTTGCCCTGCCCTACCTTGCTCTGCCCTGCCCAACCCTGCATTGCCTTGCCCTGCTCTGCCCTGCCTTACCCTGCCCTGACCTGCCCTGCTTTGCCTTACCCTGTCCTGCCCTGCCCTGTCTTGCCCTGCCCTGCCTTGCCCTGCCCAGCCTTGCCCTTCCCTGCCCTGCCTTCCCCTGCCCTGCCCTGCCCTACCTTGCCCAGCCCTTCCTTGCCCTGCCTTGTCCTGCCCTGCACTGCCTTGCCCTACCCTGCACTGCCTTGCCCTACCCTACCCTACACTGCCTTGCCCTGCCCAGCCCTACGTTACACTACTCTGCCCTGTCCTGCCCTGTCTTGCCCTGCACTGCGTTGCTCTGCCCTGTCTTGCCCTGCCCTGTCCTGCCTCGCCCAGCCCTGCCTTGACCTGCCCTGCCTTGCCCAGCCTTCCCCAGCTCTGCTCTGCCCTTCCCTGCCCAACCGTGTCCAACCCTGCCCTGCCCTGCCCTGCCTTGCCCTGCCCTGCTGTGGTGGTTTGGAAAGAAGGCCCAGCCTCCTCTCCCCAACAAAGAGGAAAAACAACCACAGCTAACCCATCCGGAGAAGCACGGAAAATGCTATATTTTACAAGCAGTGTGGAGAATGCAGGATATGTAGATAATTTACAGTATTGACAACATATCCACAGAAATAGACAGCAAAGGAAAAAAACAATAATACAGGACCGAAATTCCCTCCTCCAGAGGAAAAGGGCAGTCATTCATTAAAGCAGAGTGTTAGGAGGCCACACGCTGCTCTGTTCAAGGTCACTCTGGCAGGGAGCCCAAAAGCAGACGAGCTGGAAAGGGAGAAGGAAAGGAGCGAACTGAGGAAAGTTCCAGCTGAACTCAAAACTTAAAGTTGCATTCTACCAATCTACCAATGGAATTCCTTTAGAATATCTGATAGTTTTCGTTAATCTTCCAAAACATTCAGCCAGAGTGTCCCAGCACTGTCTCTTTCTTAAAGGCACAGCCTCAAACAGTCACACCTGCCCAGGCCAGCCTTGCCCTGCCCTGCCTTGCCCTGCACTGCTTTTCCCAGCCTTACACTGCCATGCCCTGCCCTGCTCTGCCCTGCCCTGCCTTGCCCAGCCCTGCCATGCCCTGCCTTCCCCAACCCTGCCCTTCTTACCCTGCCCTGCCTAGCCCTGCCTTGCCATGACTTCCTCTGCCCTGCCTTCACCTGCCTTGCCTTCCACTGCCCTGCCTTGCCCTGCCTTCCCCAGCCCTGCCCTGCCATACCTTGCCCAGCCCTGCCTTGCCCAGCCCTGCCATGCCCTGCCTTCCCCAACCCTGCCCTTCTTACCCTGCCCTGTCCTGCCTTGCCATGCCTTCCACTGCCCTGCCTTCACCTGCCTTGCCTTCCACTGCCCTGCCTTCACTTGCCTTGCCTTCCACTGCCCTGCCTTGCCCTGCCTTCCCTAGCCCTGCCCTGCCGTACCTTGCCCTGCCCTGCCCTACCTGCCCCTGCCCTGCCTTGCCCTGCCTTCCCCAGTCCTGCCCTGCCCTGCCTTGCCCTGCCCTGCCCTCTCCTGCGTTGCCCTGCCCAATCCTGCCCAACCCTGCCCTGCACTGCCATGCCTTGCCCTGCACTTCCTTGCCCTGCCCTGCCTTACCCTCCTCTGCCCTGCCTTGCCCAGCCCTGCCCTGCCTTGCCTTGCCCAGCCCTGCTCTGCCCTGCCCTGCCCTGCCTTGCCCAGCCCAGCCCAGCCCAACACTGTTTGCCAAGTCCTGTCCTGCCCTGCCCTGCACTATTTTGCCCAGCAATGCTCTACCTTGCCCTGCCTTGCCTTGCTCTGTCCTCCCCTGCCTTGCCTTGCTCTGCCCTGCCTTCCCCTGCCCACCCTTGCAATGCCCTGCCCTGCCCTGCCTTGCCCAGCCCTGCCCTGCCTTGCCTTGCCTAGCACTGCCCTGCCCTGCCCTGCCCTGCCCTGCCTTGACCTGCCCTGCCCTGCCCTGCACTGCCTTGTACTGCCCAGACCTACCTTACACTATTCTGCCCTGCCCTGCCCTGCTTTGCCCTGCTCTGCCGTGCACTGCCCAGCCCTGCCTGGCCCTGCCCTGCTCTGCCCTACCCAGTCTTACCCTGCCTTGCCCTCCCCTGCCCTCCCCTGCATTGCCCTGCTCTGCTTTGCCCTACCTTGCCTTATCCTGCCCTACCCTGCACTGCCTTACCCTGCCCTGCCCTGCTCTGGCCTGCCTTGCCCTGCCTTGCCCTGCCCTTCCTTGCCCTGCCCTACCTTGCCCTGCTCTGTCTTGCTCTCCCCTGTCCAGCCCTGCCCTACCCTGTCTTGCCATGCCCTGCTATGCCCTGCCTTGTCCTACCCTGCCCTGCCCTGCTTTGCCGTACCATGCCCTGCCCTGCCTTCTCCTGCCTTGCCCTATCCTGCCTAGCCCTGCCCTCCCCTGCCTTGCCTTGCCTTGCCCTGCCCTTCCTTGCCCTGCCCTACTCTGCCCTGCTCTGATTTGCTCTCCCCTGCCCAGCCTTGACCTGCCCTGCCCTGCCCTGCACTGCCCTGCCCTGCCTTGCCTTGCCCAGCCCTGCCTTCCCCTGCCTTGCGTTGCCCTGCCTTGCCCTGCCCTGCCCTACCTTGCTCTGCCCTGCCCAGCCCTACCCAGCCTCTAGCCTAGTCCTGCAACAGCCCTGGCCCCAACCCAGCCCCAGCCCCAGCCCCAGCCCCAGCCGAGCGCTAGCCCAGCCCTGCCCCCAGCCCAGCACCAGCCCTGCCCCAGGGCCAGCCCCAGCCCCAGCCATGCCCCAGCCCCAGCCCGAGCCCAGCCCTGCCCTCAGCCCAGCCCCAGATCGGCCCCAGCCCTGCCCCATCCCTGCCTCCTGCCCAGCCCCAGCCCCAGCCCCAGTCCTGCTCCATCCCAGCCCCCATCCCCAGCCCTTCCCCAGCCCTGCCCTCAGCCCAGCCCCAGCCCAAGGCCCAGCCTCCAGCCTAGCTCTGCCCCAGCCCCGGCACCAACCTCAGTCCCAGCCCTGCTCCCAGCACTGGCCCCATCCCCGGCCCCAGCCCCAGCCACATCCCTGCCCCCAGCCCTGCCCCAGCCCAGTCCCAGCCACAGCCCAGCCCCAGCCCTGGACCCAGCCCCAGCCCTAGCCCCAGCCCTGCCCCCAGCCCAGCCCCGGACCCTGCTGCCAGCCCTGACCCCAGCCCGAACCCAGCCCAAGTCCCAGCCTACAGCCTAGTTCTGCCCCAGCCCCGGCCCCAACCCAGCCCCAGCCCCTTCCCCAACCTCAGTCCCAGCCCTGCTCCCAGCCCCTGCCCCTGCCCCAGGCCTAGCCCAGACCCCAGCCCAACCCCACCCTCGGCCCCAGCCCAGGCCCAGCCCCAGCCCTGGACCCAGCCCCAGCCCCAGCCCCAGCCGCGGCCCTGGCCCCGGCCCCGGCCCCAGCTCAGCCCCAACCCTGCCCCAGCCCCAGGCACGGCCCAGCCCTGCCCCAGCCCTGGCTCCTGCCCCAGCCCCGGCCCCAGCCCCAGCCCCAGACCTGCCCAAGGCTTGGTTCCAGCCCCGGACCCAGCCCAGCCCCAGCCCTACCACTAACTCAGCCCTAGCCCCAGCCCTGTCTGCAGCCCCAGCCGCAGCCGCAATTCCACCCTCGGCACCAGCCCAGCCTCAGCCCCGCCCCAACCTTGGCCCCAGCCCTGCACCAGCTCCAGCCCTGCACCGAACCCAGCCCCAGCGCGGCCCCAGCCCCAGCCACAGCCCAGCCCCCAGCCCTGGACCCAGCCCCAGCCCAGCCCTGAAGCCAGCCCCAGCCCGGCCCCAGGCCTGCCCCAGCTCCGGCCCTAGCCCTGTTCCCAGCCCAAGCCCCTGCCCCAGCCCTGCCCCCAGCCCAGCCTCAGCCCCGGCCGCAGTCCTGCCCCAGCCCCAGCCCCAGCCCCGCCCCAACCTTGGCCCCAGCCCTGCACCAGCTCCAGCCCTGCACCGAACCCAGCCCCAGCCCGGCCCCAGCCCCAGCCCCAGCCCCAGCGCTGCCCCAGCCCTGCCCTCAGCCCAGCCCCAGCCCAGCCACAGCCACAGCCCAGACCCAGCCCTGGACCAAGCCCCAGCCCAGCCCTGAAGCCAGCCCCAGCCCAGCCCCAGGCCTGCCCCAGCTCCGGCCCTAGCCCTGTCCCCAGCCCCAGCCCCTGCCCCAGCCCTGCCCCCAGCCCATCCCCAGCCCCGGCCGCAGTCCTGCCCCAGCCCCAGCCCCAGCCCCACCCTCGGCCTCAGCCCAGCCCTGCCCTACCCCAGCCCTGCCCCACCCCAGCCCTGCCCCAGAAACCGGGCTCAGCCTTGCCCCAGCCCAGCCTCCAGCCCCTAGCCCAGCCCCAGCCCGACCTCTGGCCCCATCCTTGGCCCAGCCCCTAGCCCAACCCCAGCCCCAGCTCTGGCCCCATCCTTGGCCCAGCCCCTAACCCAGACTCAGCCCCATCCCTGCCCCCAGCCCCAGCCCCAGCCCAGCCCCTGCCCGGCCCCATCCCAAACCCCAGACTCGGCCTCAGCCCAGCGCTAGCCCAGCCCTGCCCCCAGCCCTAGCCCAGCCCAGCCCCAGGCCAGCCCCAGACCCAGTCCTGCCACAGCCCAGCCCCCATCCCCATCCCTGCCCCAGTCCTGCCATCACCCCAGCCCCAGCCCCAGCCAGGCCCCAGCCCTGCCCCAGACCCGGCCCCAGCCCTGCCCCAGCCCCAGTTCTGCCCCAGCCCCAGCCCTGCCCCCAGCCCAGCCCCAGCCCAAGGCCCAGCCTCCAACCTAGTCCTGCCCTAGCCCCGGCCCCAGCCCCGGCTCCAGCCCTGCCCCAGCCCCACCCCCGGCTCCATCCCCGGCCCCAGCCCAGCCCTGACCCAGCCCCAGCCCTAGCCCTACCCCAGCCCTGCCCTCAGCCCAGCCCCAGGCCCGGACCCCAGCCCCGGCCTCAGCCCAGCCCTAACCTAGCCCTGCCCCAGCCCCAGGCCTAGCCCAGCCGTGCCCTCAGCCCAGCCCCAGCCCTGGACCAAGCCCCAGCCCTGAGCCGAACCCAGCCCCAGCCTGGCCCCAGCCCTGCCCTAGCTCCAGCCCTAGCCCTGTCCCCAGCCTCGGCCCGTGCCCCTGCCCCAGTCCCAGTCCTGCCCCATCCCAGACCCCTGACCCAGCCCTGCCCTCAGCCCAGCCCCAGACCCAGCCTGGCCCCAGCCCTGTCCCCAGCCCCAGCCACAGCCCAGCCCCAGGCCCAGCCCCAGCCTAGCTGCAGCCCTGCCCCAGCCCCAGCCCCAGCCCTGCCCTCAGCCCGGCCCCAGACCCAGCCTCAGCCTAGCCCCAGCCCTGCCCCAGCCGCAGCCCCAGGCCTGACCTCAGCCCTGCTCCAGCCCTGGCTCCTGCCCCAGCCCTGGCTCCAGCCCCAGCCCCAGCCCTGCCCATGCCTTGGTTCCAGCCCCAGCCCCAGCCCCAGCCCTGCGCCAACCCAGCCCCAGCCCAACGCCCAGCCTCAAGCCTAGTCCTGCCCCAGCCCAGGCCCCAGTCCAGCCGCAGCCCTACCCCTACCTCAGCCCTAGCCCCAGCCCTGTCCGCAGCCCCAGCCCCAGCCCCACCCTCGCCACCAGCCCAGCCCCAGCCCCAACCTTGGCCCCAGCCCAGCCCCAGTTCCAGCCCTGCCCCTGCCCCGGCCCCAGCCCCTGCCCCAGACTCGGCCCCAGCGCAGCCCCAGGCCTAGCCCTGCCCCAGTCCCCGCCCCACACCCAGCCCCAGCCCTGTGCCAGCCCTACCCCAGCCCAGCCCCGGTCCCAGCCCAGACCAAGCCCTGGCCCAGGTCCTGCCCCACCCCAGTCCTGGTCCCAGACCAGGCCCACCCTTGCCCCCAGCCCAGCCCTAGCCCGGCCCCAGCCCCAGCCCCAGCCCTGCCCCATTCCCTGCCCCAGCCCAGTCCTGGTCCCAGCCCAGGCCCAGCCCTGCCCCCAGCCTTAGTGCAGCCCAGCTCCAGCCCGGCCCCAGCCCAGCCCCAGGCCTGCCCCAGCCACAGCCCTACCCCAGCCCTGCCCCAGCCCCAGCCTTATCCCCAGCCCAATTGAACCCTAGCCCTCTCCAGGCCCCCAGCCCAATCCTGCCCCAGCCCCAGCCCTGCCCCAGCCCCAGCCCTGCCCCAAGCCTGGACCCAGTCCCAGCCCCTGCCCTGCCCCAGCCCCAGCCTCAGCCCCACTCCCAGCCCTGCCCCAGCCCCAGCCCCAGTCCTGCCCCATTTGAGGCCCCATCCCCAGCCCTGCCCCAGCCCTGCCCTCAGCCCAGCCCCAGCCCCAGCCCGGCCCCAGTCCTGCCCTAGCCCCGGCCCCAGCCCTACCCTGGACCCAGCCCCAGCCCAGCCCCAGCCCTGCCCCAGCCTAGCCCCAGCCCAGCCCCCGCCCTGAACCCAGTCCCAGCCCCAGCCCTGCACCGAACCCAGCCCCAGCCCGGCCCCAGCCCTGCCCCAGCTCTGGCCCCAGCCCAGTCCCCAGCCCCGGCCCCTGCCCCAGTCCCAGCCCTAGCCCAGCCTAGCCCTCAGCCCCTGCCCCAGCCCCAGCCCTGCCCAAGCCTTGGTTCCAGCCCCAGCCCCAGCCCTGCGCCAACCCAGTCCCAGCCCAAGGCCCAGCCTCAAGCCTAGTCCTGCCCCAGCCCTGTCCCAATCCCCTCCCCAGCCTAGCCCCAAACCCAGCCAAGCCCCTGCCCTGGACCCTGCCCCAGCCCCACCCCAGCCTCATCCCCAGCCCAGGCCCAACCCTGCCCCAGCCCAAGCCCCAGCCCCAGCCCCAGCCCCATCCGTTCCCCCAGCCCAGCCCCGCCCCATCTCCATTCCTGCCCCCAGCCCAGCCTTAGCCCCAGCCCCAGCCCTGCCCCAGCCCAGCCCCAGCCACCGCCCAGCCCCAGCCCTGGACCCAGCCCCAGCCCCAGCCCTGTCCCAGTCCCCGCCCCCGCCCCAGCCCCAGCCCCATCCCCGGCCCCAGCCAAGCCCCACTCACGGCCCCATCCCCGGCCCCAGCCCAGCTCCAGCCCCCGCCCTGCCACTGCCCCAGCCCCAGCCCCAGCCCAGCCCCTGCCCTGGACCCAGCCCCAGCCCAGCCCCAGCCCCAGCCCCAGCCCCAGGCCTGCCCCAGCCCAGCCCCAGCCCCAACCCCAGCCCTGCCACAGCCCAGCCCCAGCCCTGGACCCAGCCCCAGTCGCAGCCCTGGCCCCAGCCCAGCCCAAGCCCAGCCCCAGCCCCACTCTCAGCCCCAGCCCAGCTCCAGCCACAGCCCAGCCACAGCCCTGGACCTAGCCCCAGCCAAACCCCAGACCCAGCCCTGCCCTAGCCCAGCCCCAGCCCCAGCCACAGCCCTGCCCCAGCCCTGGACCCAGCCCCAGCCCCAGCACAGCCCCTGCCCCAGCCTGACGCCTGCCCAATCCCGGTCCATGCCCAGCCCCAGCCCTGCCCCAGCCCTGGCCCCAGCCCCAGCCCCAGCCCCAGCCCTGCCCAAGACTTGTTTCCAGCCCCAGCCCCAGCCCTGCCCTAGCCCCAGCCCAGCTCCAGCCACAGCCCAGCCACAGCCCTGGACCTAGCCCCAGCCCAGCCCCAGCCCAGCCCCAGCCCCAGCCCCAGCCCTGTCCTAGACCAGCCCCAGCCCCAGCCTCAGCCCAGCCCCAGCACTGGACCCAGCCCCAGCCCCAGCCCAACCCCAGCCCCAGCCTGGGCCCTTCCCAACCCCAGCCCCAGCCCAGCCCCCAGCCCCGGCCATACCCCTGCCCAGTCCCGGTCCATGCCCACCCCAGCCCTGCCTCAGCCCCGGCCCCAGCCCCAGCCCCAGCCTTAGATCTGCCCAAGACTTGGTTGCTGCCCCAGCCCCAGCCCTGCCCCGGCCGAGCCCCAGCCCCAGCCCAGCCCCTGCCCTGGACCCAGACCCAGCCCAGCCCCCGCCCCACCCTCAGCCCCAGCCCCAGCCCCATCCGTTCCCCTAGCCCAGCCCCGCCCCATCTCCATCCCTGCCCCCAGCCCAGCCTTAGCCCCAGCCCCAGCCCTGCCCCAGCCCAGCCCCAGCCACCGCCCAGCCCCAGCCCTGGACCCAGCCCCAGCCCCAGCCCTGTCCCAGTCCCCGCCCCTGCCCCAGCCCCAGCCCCATCCCCGGCCCCAGCCAAGCCCCACACACGGCCCCATCCCCGGCCCCAGCCCAGCTCCAGCCCCCGCCCTGCCACTGCCCCAGCCCCAGCCCCAGCCCAGCCCCTGCCCTGGACCCAGCCCCAGCCCAGCCCCAGCCCCAGCCCCAGCCCCAGGCCTGCCCCAGCCCAGCCCCAGCCCCAACCCCAGCCCTGCCACAGCCCAGCCCCAGCCCTGGACCCAGCCCCAGTCGCAGCCCTGGCCCCAGCCCAGCCCAAGCCCAGCCCCAGCCCCACTCTCAGCCCCAGCCCAGCTCCAGCCACAGCCCAGCCACAGCCCTGGACCTAGCCCCAGCCAAACCCCAGACCCAGCCCTGCCCTAGCCCAGCCCCAGCCCCAGCCACAGCCCTGCCCCAGCCCTGGACCCAGCCCCAGCCCCAGCACAGCCCCTGCCCCAGCCTGACGCCTGCCCAATCCCGGTCCATGCCCAGCCCCAGCCCTGCCCCAGCCCCGGCCCCAGCCCCAGCCCCAGCCCCAGCCCTGCCCAAGACTTGTTTCCAGCCCCAGCCCCAGCCCTGCCCTAGCCCCAGCCCAGCTCCAGCCACAGCCCAGCCACAGCCCTGGACCTAGCCCCAGCCCAGCCCCAGCCCAGCCCCAGCCCCAGCCCTGTCCTAGACCAGCCCCAGCCCCAGCCTCAGCCCAGCCCCAGCACTGGACCCAGCCCCAGCCCCAGCCCAACCCCAGCCCCAGCCTGGGCCCTTCCCAACCCCAGCCCCAGCCCAGCCCCCAGCCCCGGCCATACCCCTGCCCAGTCCCGGTCCATGCCCACCCCAGCCCTGCCCCAGCCCCGGCCCCAGCCCCAGCCCCAGCCTTAGATCTGCCCAAGACTTGGTTGCTGCCCCAGCCCCAGCCCTGCCCCGGCCGAGCCCCAGCCCCAGCCCAGCCCCTGCCCTGGACCCAGACCCAGCCCAGCCCCCGCCCCACCCTCAGCCCCAGCCCAGCTCTAGCCACAGACCAGACACAGCCCTGGACCCAGCCCCAGCCCCAGCCCCACCCCCGGCCCCAGCCCCGGCCCCAGCCCAGCCCTAGCCCAGCCCTGCCCTCAGCCCAGCCCCAGGCCCGAACCCAGCTCCAGCCCTGAGCCGAACCCAACGCCAGCCTGGCCCCAGCCCTGCCCTAGCTCCAGCCCTAGCCCTGTCCCCAGCCTCGGCCCGTGCCCCTGCCCCAGTCCCAGTCCTGCCCCATCCCAGGCCCCAGACCCAGCCCGGCCCTCAGCCCAGCCCCAGACCCAGCCTGGCCCCAGCCCTGTCCCCAGCCCTGCCCCAGCCCAGCCTCAGCCACCGCCCAGCCCCAGCCCTGAACCCAGCCCCAGCCCCAGCCCCAGACCTGGCCCCAGCCCCAGACCTGGCCCCAGCCCCAGCCCCAGTCCAGCCCCTGCCCTGGACTCAGTCCCAGCCACCGCCCAGACCCAGCCCTGCCCCCAGCCCAGCCCCAGCCCCACCCTGGACCCAGCCCCAGCCCCAGCCCAGCACCAGCCCTGCCCCAGCCTAGCCCCAGCCCCAGCCCTGCCCTGGACCCAGCCCCCGCCCTGCCCCCAACCCAGCCCCAGCCATGCCCCAGCCCAGAACTGCCCCCAGCCCCAGCCCAAGGCCCAGACTCCAGCCTTCTCCAGCCCCAGCCCTGGCCCCAACCTCAGTCCCAGCCCTACCCCAGGCCCCAGCCCCTGCCCCCAGGTCAGCCCCAGCCCTGTGTCAGACCTGCCCCAGCCCTAGTTCCCATCCCACCCCCAGCACAGCCTTACCCCAGCCTCATCCCCAGCCCAGGCCGAGCCCTGCCACGGCCCAGCCCCAGCCCCAGCCCCACTCACGGCCCCAGCCCAGCCCCAGCCCTGCCCCAGCCCAGCCCTGCCCCGGCCCAGCCCCAGCCCAGCCCCAGCACAGCCCCAGCTTTGCCCCAGCCCAGCCCCAGCCCTGCCCAGCCCCAGCCCTGGATCCAGACCCAGTCGCAGCCCCGGCCCCAGCCCAGCCCTAGCCCAGCCCCAGCCCCACCCTCAGCCCCAGCCCAGCTCCAGCCACAGCCCAGCCACAGCCCTGGACCCAGCCCCAGCCCAGCCCCAGCCCCAGCATGGCCCTAGCCCAGCCCCAGCCCTGGACCAAGCCCCAGCCCTGAGCCGAACCCAGCCCCAGCCTGGCCCCAGCCCTGCCCTAGCTCCAGCCCTAGCCCTGTCCCCAGCCTCGGCCCGTGCCCCTACCCCAGTCCCAGTACTGCCCCATCCCAGACCCCAGCCCCAGCCCTGCCCTCAGCCCAGCCCCAGACACAGCATGGCCCCAGCCCTGTCGCGAGCCCCAGCCACAGCCCAGCCCCAGGCCCAGCCCCAGCCCCAGCCGCAGTCCAGCCCCAGCCGCAGCCCCAGGCCTGACCTCAGCCCTGCCCCAGCCCTGGCTCCTGCCCCAACCCTGGCTCCAGCACCAGCCCCAGCCCTGCCCAAGACTTGGTTCCAGCCCCAGCCCCAGCCCTGCGCCAACCCAGCCCCAGCCCAAGGCCTAGCCTCAAGCCTAGTCCTGCCCCAGCCCTGGCCCCAATCCAGCCCCAGCCCTACCCCTACCTCAGACCTAGCCCCAGCCCTGTCCGCAGCCCCAGCCCCAGCCCCAGCCCCAACCTCGCCACCAGCCCAGCCCCAGCCCCAACCTTGGCCCCAGCCCAGCCCCAGTTCCAGCCCTGCCCCAGCCCTGCCCCTGCCCCGGCCCCAGCCCTGGCCCCAGACTCGGCCCCAGCCCAGCCCCAGGCCTAGCCCTGTGCCAGCCCTACCACAGCCCAGCCCCGGTACCAGCCCAGCCCAAGCCCTGGCCCAGCCCCAGCCCAAACCCCATCCTTGCCCCCAGCCCAGCCCTAGCCCTGCCCCAGTCCCAGCCCCAGCCCAGCACCAGCCCTGGACCCAGCCCCAGCCCCACCCCAGCCTCATCCCCAGCCTGGGCCCAGCCCTGCCCCAGCCCCAGCCCCACCCCCGGACCCATCCCTGGTCCATGCCCAGCCGTAGCCCAGCCCTGCCCCAGCCCCCGCCCTGCCCAGCCACAGCCCTGCACCGAACCCAGCCCCAGCCCGGCCCCAGCCCTGCCCCAGCTCTGGCCCCAGCCCTGTCCCCAGCCCCGGCCCCTACCCCAGCCCCAGCCCTAGCCCAGCCCTGCCCTCAGCCCCAGCCCCAGCCCAAGCCCCAACCTCGGCCCCAGCCCAGCCCCTGCCCCAGGGCTGCCCCGGCCCAGCCCCAGCCCCAGCCCAGCCCCTGCCCTGGACCCAGCCCCAGCTCTGGCCCCAGCCGCTGCCCCAGTGTTGTCGGACAAGAGGGGACATGGGTCCCAGGAACACCTGTGCAATTCAGGCCTTGAAGAATTCTCTGTTGATAATATACTGGCGGAGAGGAGATGTGAGAAAGTGCTGATTGCTTGGTATGCTGAAGTCCAGCTGCCCCTGAGATGGGAGGCAAGCAAGATAAGGAGGAGGCGAGATCTGGGAAAGAGAGCAATTAGGCCGGATGGAAGAATTCCACAGAGTTGTGAAAACAATGATGTAACCTTTTAGAGAGCAACCAATAGTATGTTGCCAAGTGGGCATAATTATAGCAAACTGTATATAAGATGTGTCTGATGCTCAATAAAGTGGATTCCGCTGATCAAATTGGTCGTTAAAGCGGCCCCCTTCTTGCAGTAAGTGGCGCTCGAACACGGGACCCTAATGAAGACAAACGTTAGGGTTTAAGAAGTTCTTCGGGACGTTGGGAGATTCGCAGTAAGCCGGGAGGCAAGAAGACGGCCGGCCCGGGATAGCAGTACCGGAGGCTGCAAGAAAAGGGAAGACAGCCTTGAAGCCGAAGACGCTGTAGAGCCGGAAACTGCTTAAACGAGGACTGTGCGCACAGGTATTAACGTTTAAATACGGTTATGGATAGGCAGGCAGCGTATGATTTATTTATATGCTTTTTAGAAAAGCGACAGTGTAAGTTAAATTTTACAAAGGAGTTGGTGCCGCTGTTAAGCTATGCAGAAGAGTTAGGATATTTTAAGGACCCAAATGAGGTGTTTGAAAAATTGCAGTGGAAAAAGTCTGGACAAGACTTGTGGCTGCATGGCTTAGATGATGAAAAACGAGCAAAGGAGTGTGGAAAATGGTGGAAGATGGTTATGACAGCACTGGATCAGCATTGTGCTGAGCAAGTGGCAGTTTATCAAGCCAGGGTACGATTAGATTATACGGACCCAAATGGAGCAAGTGTTACACATGCTGGGTTGCCTTTGTCAGAAGAGGTTCAGGATTATTTAAGAAAGGAGAAGGCTGCGTGTGTAAAAGGGTTAGGTGGCAGAGTCGAATTACAATCTGTAACACAGGACTCTGCTGAGGAGCCTTCCCCGTATCTTTTAGCTGAGCAAATTGTACAGGAGGAGAAAGTAAGTGAGGGAGAGGAGACAAACAGGGCGATAGATCCTGGAGGTGGTGTTAAAGATCATGCAAGAAAGCACACAGAGTATTGGCGAAAGGTTGCAGAACACTTAAACGCCGAAGGAGATCAGGAAGGGTTTAGCCGGCTGGCTGCTTCACATCAAGTTCTTCCAGTAATGTATACACAGGTCCCTGGGGAGCAAAATGTTTTTCAGGCTGATGTAACACAATTGCCATGGAAATTGTTATCTCAATTACGACAGACTGCGAGTCAGTTTGGGGTTCAATCTGAACCAGCTAGACAGATGATTGATTTTATTTATATGAACTATAATATGTTACCTAGAGATTCTTATAATGTTATGAAGCTGATCCTAACAGCATCTCAATTTATGACATTTTTGAATGAGTGGGAACACCTAGCTAGACAATCAGCTGGAGTACAAAGACAGCAAAACGATCCATTATTTGATGTAACAGTAGATCAGTTGTGTGGAACGGGACAGTATGAGAGACCAGAGTTACAGGCACTTTTACAGCTGCCTGTTTTGCAAGCATCAGCCCAGATAGTAAGGAGGGCTTTTGAAAAGCAGAAGGATGGAAATGCAAATCCTCACTATATGGGAATTAAGCAAGGTAGACAGGAACCTCTTGGCGAATTTGTAGATAAGTTGCTTGCCGCACTTAGAGCAGCAAGCGTAGGAGAAGGTATCCGAGAGGCAATTTTAAGGCAGTGTTTAATGCAGAATGGGAACCAGCAGACGCAGCAGCTTATTACATCAGCAGATCCTAGATGGACGGTAGCCGAATTGTTGCAGAGGGCTCAGGACTTGCCAAGCAATCCGATGGCCATGCTGACGGAGGTGATTGGTAAGGGATTACAAAAACAGCCTGAGGCGTTGTCAATGACAATGACAAAAAAGTTTGAGCATAATCAGCAGGTTATGGCAGCCTTAGTACCTTTGCGCACAAACTCGAAAGGGCAAGGCCGACCCTATAAGCAGTCATCAGACGAAATACAGTGTCATCAAAAAGCATAAGGCGGAGATATCGTCTAAAGTAATGCCTGGACTTTTGGCCCATAGATCCGCTTTAGGGCATTTCCCTAGCGGAGATAGTTATTTTGATGAAGCTTGTTGGAGAGAATACAGGAACAAGTTGTGGGACTTGGTTGTAGATGGTGATAAAACTGCTATAAAGCTGCAAAGTCGTGGCGAGAATGCATGAACTGTGTTAAAACCTACGAACTGAAACAGCGAATGGCTGCTGCAGTTAGAGCAACTTTGTCAGGACGAGATGCAGCGCCAGGTGTATCTGAGTTGCAGCTGAAAGATGTGTCTGAGATCTATCGACCGATCGACCGGGGCTGCCCCCGATACATCTTGCGGCGACCACACCGCGTTTACCAGCCGTCACCACTGCCGTTTGCACACAGCGGGGAACCTTCCTCTGACATCGCCAGCGACGGCTCGGACTCGGAAGATAACACCGGCAGCGAGGAATTCAAACAGCGCCGACTTTGCTTTACGGCCCCTCTTAGAAAAAATGGCGCGCTTGGAGGCTCGCGGTTACAGCGTTCCTGCCACCGCTCTCCTCCCGCGAGCCCTGCCGGCCCCCGCGGATACCGACGGCTCCGACCAAGGCGGTACCGGCTGACGCACCACCGACACCGACAGCGCCGACAGTACCAGCGGAGCAGCTGCCACGGCAGCAGCCCCCACCCCTTTCCCCCGCAGCGGCTTTAGCCGCACTACTCTGTTTTGATTTAAAGCAACAGTACTCATTTTGTCATTTCTGATTGTAACGTCTTTCAGAGATTTGTTATTTAGAGTTTTGTTAAGTTTTTCTAATAAGCATAATGAATAAGTAAGCATTTGGTATTTATAAGTACTTAGTACATAGTAATTGCAGTAAGGTGTATGCACTTAGTTAAGAGTTCAAATTGTAAGATTTTCTTTTGGTTCGAACCTTCTTAGTTGTCTGCCTAGGCATTTCAAAGGAGCTCCATGTAATATAGTTAAGGAATGTATAAACAGCTTTTAATTTTGGAAAGTGTTTTTTAGTTAATGTACCAATTTTATTTCTTTTTAGACACTGATTTGATGGATTAATTTTAACATAGTCTTTTAAGGATTTTTGGTATTAGCATAAGTTAAGGTTTGTAGTAAATAGGTATTAATTTTAACAACTATTCCTTCACTAATGTGCAGAAGAACCAAGACTGAGAGGAAACAGCATTTCCCATGAAGTCGAACATCGATCACAATAACTATTATGATAATCTGGGGTCAAAAGCATCAATCAAAAAATATTTTGTCCTGAATGCTGAATTTGAAAATAGGCAGTTTGGGCTGGTAAATACAGAAAACCTATTTTGTGGTGAGAAAAAGGATTTAAATCCCCATGGAAAATTATTGAAAGGGATTGGCATAAGTGGGAAATAAAGACTAGAGAAATTTTAGTTGGGAAATCTCAGGAATAATTAAAAGGATTAGTAAAAGGAAAAGTAAGAGACATAAGATTTTGAAGGCAGAGGAATTGAAATAACAAAAGCACAATGGGAAATGGTAAACGAACTAACCAAGGAAGTAGAGAAGAGACTCCAAATGGAATTTTGAAGTGGGTTAAGGAGTTAAAAAATCTGTAGGGCTCCTGAAGAATGTAACTGCTGCCGAGAAGAAAATACACCCAGCTGCTGGTTGCACCCCAGCAGGCCGAGGAGGCAGAGTTCACATATACTTGGTGGAGCCTAATTTTGATCCTAACCCTATTTGTACATAAGTAGTCCAATCGAAATCAAAAACCATGTTCCCATGTGTGGAATCTTGATCAGACCAGAGAGAAAAGACTTGAACTTGAAAAAGCAATGGTAAATTTTTCTGCTACAGTTGAAATCATGGTAAATGCAAGCACAGATGTAATAAAAGTGCAGCAAATTGAAATCAATAGTCTCTCGAAAATATCTACTCAGAATAGATTAGCTTTGGATTTTTCATATGTTAAGGAAGGGGGTGTATGTGTAGTCATAAATGTAAGTTGTTGTAGTTATGTTAATCTAGATAAACGAGTGAAAACAGATTTACAGGCGATTGTAAACCACAATCAGATATTACATCAGATTTCTTTAGATGATACTTCTTGTGGATTTAAAGAAATATGGGATAAGTTAACTTTCTGGTTACCAAACCTAAATTGGCTTAAACATTTGTTTGTAATATTGTTGGAATAATTGTAATATTGCTATGCATAATACTCTGCAATTGTTATTACAAAATACTAAGACCTTTAAGTAAGATTGCTCATGTCAATGAGTTACAAGTAGAGAATTATGATCAGAATGTGATCAGAACAGATGAACTTAATTATGATCCAATTAAGAAGGTTCTGAAATATCTGGAAATTTTAACACAAATCAATGGTGACAAAGAAAAAAAAAAAAAAGGGGGGGGAATTGTGATGAATATACTGGTGATTTGTGTTAAAATTGTAAGACTTAGAGTGCACTGGGATTAAGGGTCAGGATCTTGTGAGGCCTGTTTAGAGGGTAAAGAGAAAGAAACCTATCTTGCAGACTTGCAAGGACACTGTCTGGTTAATTGGAGACATCACGGCTGAGAAGGAGCTGTCTTAAAGATAAACATTCAGAACTGGGAATTTGTTTTCTTCAGATAAGAAGCCTGCACAATTGAGCATGTGTGAAAGTGGATGCTTTGACCCTTACCACACTGAATGTAGGGAGAAGGGATTTGACCACCTATTCTAAGACTATCATATGCCTCCCTTCTATTTAGCATAAGTTTGCTTATATAGATGATGAAACTATATAAGATGAAGAAAACTATTGTAAGGTTGCTTTTTGGGTGAAGTTGGTACCAATAAGAGATCAGTATTACTAGGATGAGCAAAAACACATTATTATGGGTAATTTTATATTGGGCAAAGCAATGAAGCTCTTTTGCTCTTGCTGATTGCCTGCAAGTTTTCTGTCTGTGAAGCTAGAGCCTGGCCAGATCTACCTTTACAGATTAAAGAAATCTTGCTACCCTTAAACAAATTATGATTTTTGACCATCCTAGAGAAAATAAAGATGCAACATAACAGGTAATAATGAATTGATTGAACTTTTTCAGACATGTCTGATAGGGATACCCAGACTTAATGTAAATATGTTTGTTAATTATAGTAGTAAGTTTTAAGGTTCTTAGGTATTATTGTACTCATTTTGATTATTGTTAAACTTGTTTATAATTGTATTATGCAAAGTGTTCAAAGAATAACTTCCAAGGCCTTACTTGCACAAAAGAAAAACGGGGGAATTGTTGTCGGACAAGCGGGGACATGGGTCCCAGGAACACCTGTGCAATTCAGGCCTTGAAGAATTCTCTGTTGATAATATACTGGCGGAGAGGAGATGTGAGAAAGTGCTGATTGCTTGGTATGCTGAAGTCCAGCTGCCCCTGAGATGGGAGGCAAGCAAGATAAGGAGGAGGCGAGATCTGGGAAAGAGAGCAATTAGGCCGGATGGAAGAATTCCACAGAGTTGTGAAAACAATGATGTAACCTTTTAGAGAGCAACCAATAGTATGTTGCCAAGTGGGCATAATTATAGCAAACTGTATATAAGATGTGTCTGATGCTCAATAAAGTGGAATCCGCTGATCAAATTGGTCGTTAAAGCGGCCCCCTTCTTGCAGTACCCCAGCCCTGCCCCTGCCCAGTCATGGTCCATGCCCAGCCCCAGCCCTGCCCCAGCCCCAGCCCTGCACCGAACCCAGCCACAGCCCTGCCCCAGCTCTGGCCCCAGCCCTGTCCCCAGCCCCGGCCCCTGCCCCAGTCCCAGCCCTAGCCCAGCCCTGGCCTCAGCCCCAGCCCCAGCCCCACCCTCGGCCCCAGCCCAGCCCCAGCCCAGCCCAGCCCCAGTCCTGGACCCAGCCCCAGTCGCAGCCCCGGGCCCAGCCCTGCCCTAGCCCAGCCCTAGCCCCAGCCCCACCCCCGGCCCCATCCATGGCCCCAGCCCATCCCTAGCTCAGCCCTGTCCCAGCCCCAGCCCTAGCCCAGCCCTGCCCTACCCCAGTCCCAGCCCCAGCCCCGGCCTCAGCCCAGCCCTAACCTAGCCCTGCCCCAGCCCCAGGCCTAGCCCAGCCGTGCCCTCAACCCAGCCCCAGCCCAGCCCAGCCCCAGCCCCAGCCCCAGCCTGGCCCCAGCCCTGTCCCCAGCCCCAGCCCAGCCCAGCCCCAGGCCCAGCCCGATCCTTGCCCCCAGCCCAGCCCTAGCCCGGCCCCAGCCCCAGCCCCAGCCCTGCCCTAGTCTCTGCCCCAGCCCAGTCCTGGTCCCAGCCCAGGCCCAGCCCTGCCCCAGCCTCGGCCGCAGCCCAGCCCCAACCCCAGCCCTACCCCAGCCCTGCCCCAGCCTCGGCCGCAGCCCAGCCCCAGCCCCAGCCCTACCCCAGCCCTTCCGCAGCCTCGGGCCCAGCCCTGTCCCAGGCCCAGCCCAGACCCCAGCCCAGCCTCAGCCCCGGCCCCAGCCCTGCCCGAACCCCAGCCCTAGCCCAGCCCTGCCCTCAGCCCAGCCCTAGCTCTGCCACAGCCCAGCCGCTGCCCCAGCCCTACCCCTGCCCAGTCACGGTCCATGCCCAGCCCCAGCCCTGCCCCAGCCCCCGCCCCAGCCCCAGCCCCAGCCCTGTCCAAGACTTGGTTACAGCCACAGCCCCAGCCCTGCCCCATCCCCAGCCCCAGCCCTGCCCCAGCCCCAGCCCCAGCCCCAGCCCTACCCTAGCCTCAGTCCTCCCCCAGCCCCGGCCCCAGCCCCAGCCCCAGCCCTGCCCCCAACCCAGCCCCAGCCATGCCCCCAGCCCAGAACTGCCCCCAGCCCCAGCCCCGGCCCCAACCTCAGTCCCAGCCCTACCCCAGGCCCCAGCCCCTGCCCCCAGCCCAGCCCCAGCCCTGTGTCAGCCCTGCCCCAGCCCTAGTCCCCAGCCCACCCCCAGCACAGCACCAGCACAGCCCCAGCCCTAGACCCAGCCTAGCCCCAGCCCCAGCCCAGCACCTGCCCTGGACCCGGCCCCAGCCCCACCCCAGCCTCATCCCCAGCCCAGCCCCAGCCCTGCCCCAGCCCAGCCCCAGCCCTGCCCAGCCCCAGCCCTGGATCCAGACCCAGTCGCAGCCCCGGCCCCAGCCCAGCCCTAGCCCAGCCCCAGCCCCACCCTCAGCCCCAGCCCAGCTCCAGCCACAGCCCAGCCCCAGCCCTGTCCCCAGCCCCATCCCTAGCCCAGCCCCTGCCCTGCCCCAGTCCCAGCCCCAGTCCCAGCCCCAGCCCCGGCCTCAGCCCAGCCCTAACCTAGCCCTGCCCTAGCCCCAGGACTAGCCCAGCTGTGCCCTCAGCCCAGCCCCAGCCCCAGCCCAGCCCAGCCCCAGCCACAGCCCAGCTCTAGCCCAGCCTCAGCCCCACCCTCAGCCTCAGCCCAGCCCCAGCCCCAGCCCAGCCCCAGACCTGCCCCAGCCTAGGCCCATCCCCAGCCCAGCAACATCCCCACCACAGCCCCTACCCTGGACCCAGCACCAGCCCCACTCCAGCCTCATCCCCAGCCCAGGTCCAGCCCTGCCCCAGCCCCCGCCCTGCCCCAGCCCCAGCTCTGCACCGAACGCAGCCCCAGCCCGGACCCAGCCCTGCCCCAGCTCTAGCCCCAGCCCTGCCCCAGCCCCGGCCCCTGCCCCAGGCCTGCCCCAGCCCCAGCCCAGCCCTGCCCCCAGCCCAGCCCCACACCCAGCCTGGCCCCAGCCCTGTCCCGAGCCCCAGCCACAGCCCAGCCCCAGGCCCAGCCCCAGCCTAGCCCCAGCCCTGCCCCAGCCGCAGCCCCAGGCCTGACCTCAGCCCTGCCCCAGCCCTGGCTCCTGCCCCAACCCTGGCTCCAGCCCCAGCCCCAGCCCTGCGTCAACCCAGCCCCAGCCCAAGGCCCAGCCTCAAGCCTAGTCCTGCCCCAGCCCTGGCCCCAATCCAGCCCCAGCCCTACCCCTACCTCAGCCCTAGCCCCAGCCCTGTCCGCAGCCCCAGCCCCAGCCCGGCCCCAGCACTGCCCCAGCTCTGGCCCCAGCCCTGTCCCCTGCCCCGGCCCCTGCCCCAGCCCCAGCCCTAGCACAGCCCTGCCCTCAGCCCCAGCCCCAGTCCCAGCCCCACCCTCGGCCCCAGCCCAGCCCCAGTTCCAGCCCTGCCCCAGCCCTGCCCCTGCCCCGGCCCCAGCCCCGGCCGCAGACTCGGCCCCAGCCCAGCCCTAGGCCTAGCCCTGTCCCAGTCCCCGCCCCAGCCCCAGCCCCAGCCCCAGCCCTGTGCCAGCCCTACCCCAGCCCAGCCCCGGTCCCAGGCCAGCCCAAGACCCAGCCCTGCCCTGGACCCAGCCCCAGCCCCACCCCAGCCTCATCCCCATCCCTAGCCCAGCCCTGCCCCAGCCCAAGGCCCAGCCCCAGCCCCAGCCGCAGCCCCATCCCTGCCCCCAGCCCAGCCCCAGCTCCAGCCCTGCCCCAGCCCAGCCCCAGGCACCGCCCAGCCCCAGCCCAGCCCCAGCCCTGCCCAGCCCCAGCCCCAGCCCCAGCCCTGCCCCAACCCTGGCTCCAGCACCAGCCCCAGCCCTGCCCAAGACTTGGTTCCAGCCCCAGCCCCAGCCCTGCGCCAACCCAGCCCCAGCCCAAGGCCCAGCCTCAAGCCTAGTCCTGCCCCAGCCCTGGCCCCAATCCAGCCCCAGCCCTACCCCTACCTCAGACCTAGCCCCAGCCCTGTCCGCAGCCCCAGCCCCAGCCCGGCCCCAGCACTGCCCCAGCTCTGGCCCCAGCACTGTCCCCAGCCCCGGCCCCTGCCCCCGTCCCAGCCCTAGCCCAGCCCTGGCCTCAGCCCCAGCCCCACCCTCGGCCCCAGCCCAGCCCCAGCCCAGCCCAGCCCCAGTCCTGGACCCAGCCCCAGTCGCAGCCCCGGGCCCAGCCCTGCCCTAGCCCAGCCCTAGCCCCAGCCCCACCCCCGACCCCATCCATGGCCCCAGCCCATCCCTAGCTCAGCCCTGTCCCAGCCCCAGCCCTAGCCCAGCCCTGCCCTACCCCAGTCCCAGCCCCAGCCCTGGCCTCAGCCCAGCCCTAACCTAGCCCTGCCCCAGCCCCAGGCCTAGCCCAGCCGTGCCCTCAACCCAGCCCCAGCCCCAGCCCAGCCCAGCCCCAGCCCCAGCCCCAGCCTGGCCCCAGCCCTGTCCCCAGCCCCAGCCCAGCCCAGCCCCAGGCCCAGCCCGATCCTTGCCCCCAGCCCAGCCCTAGCCCGGCCCCAGCCCCAGCCCCAGGCCCAGCCCTGCCCTAGCCTCTGCCCCAGCCCAGTCCTGGTCCCAGCCCAGGCCCAGCCCTGCCCCAGCCTCGGCCGCAGCCCAGCCCCAGCCCCAGCCCTACCCCAGCCCTTCCGCAGCCTCGGGCCCAGCCCTGTCCCAGGCCCAGCCCAGACCCCAGCCCAGCCTCAGCCCCGGCCCCAGCCCTGCCCGAACCCCAGCCCTAGCCCAGCCCTGCCCTCAGCCCAGCCCTAGCTCTGCCACAGCCCAGTCCGCAGCCCCAGCCCCAGCCCCAGCCCCACCCTCGTCCCCAGCCCAGCCGCTGCCCCAGCCCTACCCCTGCCCAGTCACGGTCCATGCCCAGCCCCAGCCCTGCCCCAGCCCCCGCCCCTGCCCCATCCCCAGCCCCAGCCCTGCCCCAGCCCCCGCCCCTGCCCCATCCCCAGCCCCAGCCCTGCCCCAGCCCCAGACCCAGCCCCAGCCCCAGCCCCAGCCCTACCCTAGCCTCAGTCCTCCCCCAGCCCCGGCCCCAGCCCCAGCCCCAGCCAAGCCCCACTCACGGCCCCATCCCCGGCCCCAGCCCCAGCCCTGCCGCAGCCCAGCCCCAGCCCTGCCCAGCCCCAGCCCTGGATCCAGACCCAGTCACAGCCCCGGCCCCAGCCCAGCCCAGCCCAGCCCTAGCCCAGCCTCAGCCCCACCCTCAGCCCCAGCCCAGCTCCAGCCCCAGCCCAGCCACAGCCCTGGACCCAGCCCCAGCCCAGCCCCAGCCCCAGCACGGCCCTAGCCCAGCCCCAGCCCTGGACCAAGCCCCAGCCCTGAGCCGAACCCAGCCCCAGCCTGGCCCCAGCCCTGCCCTAGCTCCAGCCCTAGCCCTGTCCCCAGCCTCGGCCCGTGCCCCTGCCCCAGTCCCAGTCCTGCCCCATCCCAGCCCCCAGCCCCAGCCCTGCCCCCAGCCCAGCCCCAGCCCCAGCCTGGCCCCAGCCCTGTCCCGAGCCCCAGCCACAGCCCAGCCCCAGGCCCAGCCCCAGCCTAGCCCCAGCCCTGCCCCAGCCGCAGCCCCAGGCCTGACCTCAGCCCTGCCCCAGCCCTGGCTCCTGCCCCAACCCTGGCTCCAGCCCCAGCCCCAGCCGTGCCCAAGACATGGTTCCAGCACCAGCCCCAGCCCTGCGGCAACCCAGCCCCAGCCCAAGGCCCAGCCTCAAGCCTAGTCCTGCCCCAGCCCTGGCCCCAATCCAGCCCCAGCCCTACCCCTACCTCAGCCCTAGCCCCAGCCCTGTCCGCAGCCCCAGCCCCAGCCCCAGCCCCACCCTCGCCACCAGCCCAGCCCCAGTTCCAGCCCTGCCCCAGCCCTGCCCCTGCCCCGGCCCCAGCCCAGCCCCAGGCCTAGCCCTGTGCCAGGCCTACCCCAGCCCAGCCCCTCTACCAGCCCAGCCCAAGCCCTGGCCCAGCACAGCCCAAACCCCATCCTTGCCCCCAGCCCCAGCCCCAGCCCTGCCCCAGCCCCAGCCCTGCACCGAATTCAGCCCCAGCCTGGCCCCAGCCCAGCCCCAGCTCTGGCCCCAAGCCCAGCCCCCGCCTCAGCCCCAGCCCTAGCCCAACCCTGCCCTCAGCCCCAGCCCCAGCCCCTGCCCAGCCTTGCCCCGGCCAAGCCCCAGCCCCAGCCCAGCCCCTGCCCTGGACCCAGCCACAGCCCCAGCCCAGCCCCAGCCACAGCCCAGCCCCAGCCCTGGACCCAGCCCCCCGCGCAGCCCCGGCCCCAGCCCAGCCCTAGCCCAGCCCCAGCCCCACCCTCAGCCCCAGCCCAGCTCCAGCCACTGCCCAGCCACAGCCCTGGACCCAGCCCCACCCTGGACCCAGCCCCAGCCTCAGCCCTGTCCCAGCCCCAGCCCCAGCCCCGGCCCCATCCGTTCCCCCAGCCTAGCCCAACCCCATCCCCATCTCTGCCCCAACCCCATCCCCAGTCCGGCCCCAGTCCTGCCCCAGCCCCGGCCCCAGCCCCACCCTGGACCCAGCCCCAGCCACAGCCCAGCCCCAGCCAGCCCCAGCCCTGCCCCAGCCCCAGTCCAGCCCCTGCCCTGGACCCAGTCCCAGCCCCAGCCCAGCCCCAGCCCAGCCCCAGCCCCACCCTGGACACAGCCTCATCCTCAGCCCAGGCCCAGCCCTGCCCCAGCCCCAGCCCCACCCCCGGCTGAATCCCCGGCCCCAGCCCAGCCCTAGCCCAGCCCTGCCGCAGCCGCAGCCCTGCACCAAACCCAGCCGCAGCCCGGTCCCAGCCCTGCCCCAGCTCTGTCCCCAGCCCTGTCCCCAGCCCCGGCCCCTGCACCAGCACAACCCCAGTGTGGCCGGTTGACGTTGCCCCCTTAAGAAAGGGAATATGGTGGACGGAAGTTGGTAAACGGAAAGAATAATCTAAACTATTTCATTGGTGAAGTGGGAGGAAGCACCTTCTGAACTGGGAGTGAACTGGGAGTGAACTGGGCACTCTGGTATTTCTATCTTTAGTCTTGCTTCCGCCTCTCCACAGTGCAGCAGCTCTCTTTCTCTGCTCGGCTTTCTGCCAAGGCCTCGGCCTTGAAGACCAGATAAAAGCCGGTATTAACTCCCTTCCAATTAACACGAACTGCTTCTAACATTTTTTTTTCCTCTCTTTTCTTTCTCTTTCTATCCCATTCTGGGGAAAAGGGGGGGAGAGAGGGGAGAGCGGAGGTGGGGAACCCCCTCTGCCGAGGGGGGTCACTCTCATTTCTGTGTTACTCTGTTGTATATCTTTGTATATATTGTAGATATTGTAAATTTGTAAATATTCCCCTGCATACCCTACATTGCTTTGTAAATATAGCTCCACTGCCTTGCTAATTCAGCTTGTGAGTTTTTTTTTCCTTTCCCTTCAAGTTTCTTTCCCTTTGCCTTACAAGGGGGAAGGGAGGAGGCTTCTTAGCCTTGCCCTCCCACCCCACGACACCCAGCCACAGCCCTGCCCCAGCCCTGGACCCAGCCCCAGCGCCAGCCACACCCCCGGACCCAGCCCAGCCCTAGCCCAGCCCTGACCCAGCCCCAGCCCCTGCCCAGCCCAGCCCTCAGCCCAGACCCAGACCCAGACCCAGCCTGGCCCCAGCCCTGTCCCCAGCCACAGCCCCAGCCCAGCCCCAGCCCCTGCCCCAGCCTAGCCCCTGCCCTGCCCCAGCGCTGGCTCCTTCCCCAGCCCTGGCTCCAGCCCCAGCCGCAGCCCTGCCCAAGCCTTGGTTCCAGCCCCAGCCCTAGCCCTGAGCCAACCCAGCCCCAGCCCAAGGCCCAGCCTCAAGCCCAGTCCTGCCCCAGCCCTGGCCCCAATCCAGCCCCAGCCCTACCCCTACCTCAGCCCTAGCCCCAGCCCTGTCCGCAGCCCCAGCCCAGCCCCAGCCCCACCCTCAGCCCCAGCCCAGCTCCAGCCCCAGCCCAGCCACAGCCCTGGACCCAGCCCTGCCCCAGACACGGCCCCAGACACGGCCCCAGCCCAGCCCCAGGACTAGCCCTGTGCCAGCCCTACCCCAGCCCAGCCCCTGTCCCAGCCCTGCCCAAGCCCTGGCCCAGCCCCAGCCCAAACCCCATCCTTGCCCCCAGCCCAGCCCCAGCACCGTCCCCTGCCCCAGCCCCAGCCCTAGCCGAGCCCTGCTCTCAGCCCCAGCCCCAGCCCCAGCCCCACCCTCGGCCCCAGCCCAGCCCCTGCCCCGGCCCTGCCCCGGCACAGCCCCAGCCCCAGCCCAGCCCCTGCCCTGGACCTAGGCCCAGCCCTAGCCCAGCCCTGACCCAGCCCCAGCCCCTGACCAGCCCCACCCTCGGCCCCAGCCCAGCCACACCCCCGGACCCAGCCCAGCCCTAGCCCAGCCCTGACCCAGCCCCAGCCCCTGACCAGCCCAGCCCTCAGCCCAGACCCAGACCCTGCGTGGCCCCAGCCCTGTCCCCAGCCACAACCACAGCCCAGCCCCAGCCCCTGCCCCAGCCTAGCCCCTGCCCTGCCCCAGCGCTGGCTCCTTCCCCAGCCCTGGCTCCAGCCCCAGCCCCAGCCCTGCCCAAGCCTTGGTTCCAGCCCCAGCCCCAGCCCTGAGCCAACCCAGCCCCCGCCCAAGGCCCAGCCTCAAGCCTAGTCCTGCCCCAGCCCTGGCCCCAATCCAGCCCAAGCCCTACCCCTACCTCAGCCCTAGCCCCAGCCCTGTCCGCAGCCCCAGCCCAGCCCCAGCCCTACCCTCGCCACCAGCCCAGCCCGAGCCCCAACCATGGCCCCAGCCCAGCCCCAGCCCCAGTCCTGTTCCCAGCCTCATCCCCAGCCCAGGCCCAGCCCTGCCCCAGCCCAAACCCTACACCGAACCCAGCCCCAGCCCAGCCCCAGCCCTGCCCCAGCTCTGGCCCCAGCCCTGTCCCCAGCCCCGGCCCCTGCCCTCAGCCACAGGCCCAGCCCCACCCTCGGCCCCAGGCCAGCCCCTGCCCTGGACCCAGCCCCATCCCAGCCCCAGCCACAGCCCCAGCCCTGCCCCAGCCCAGCCCCAGCCCAGCCCCAGCCCCATTCACAGCCACAGCCCAGCCCCATCCCCAGCCCTGCCCCAGCCCTGCCCCAGCCTAGCCCCAGCCCCAGTCCAGCCCCTGCCCTGGACCCAGTCCCAGCCCCAGCCCAGCCCCAGCCCAGCCCCAGCCACCGCCCAGCCCCAGCCCTGCCCCCAGCCCAGCCCCAACCCCAACTTGGACCCAGCCCCAGCCCAGTTCCAGCCAAGCCCCAGCCCTGCCCCAGTCCCTGCACAAGCCCAGTCACGTCCCAGCCCTACCCCAGCCCCAGCCCTGCCCATGCCTTGGTTCCAGCACCAGCCCCAGCCCTGCACGAACCCAGCCCCAGCCCAAGGCCCAGCCTCAAGCCCAGTCCTGCCCCAGCCCTGGCCCCAATCCAGCCCCATCCCTACCCCTACCTCAGCCCTAGCCCCAGCCCTGTCCGCAGCCCCAGCCCAGCCCCAGCCCCACCCTCGCCACCAGCCCAGCCCCAGCCCCAACCATAGCCCCAGCCCAGCCAGAGCCCCAGTCCTGTTCCCAGCCTCATCCCCAGCCCAGGCCCAGCCCTGCCCCAGCCCAAAACCTACACCGAACCCAGCCCCAGCCCAGCCCCAGCCCTGCCCCAGCTCTGGCCCCAGCCCTGTCCCCAGCCCCAGCCCCTGCCCTCAGCCCCAGGCCCAGCCCCACCCTCGGCCCCAGGACAGCCCCTGCCCCAGCCCTGCCCCAGCCCAGCCCCAGCCCCAGCCCAGCCCCTGCCCTGGACCCAGCCCCAGCCCAGCCCCAGCCCCAGCCCCAGCCCTGCCCCAGCCCAGCCCCAGCCCAGCCCCAGCCCCATTCACAGCCACAGCCCAGCCCCATCCCCAGCCCTGCCCCAGCCCTGCCCCAGCCTAACCCCAGCCCCAGCCCCGCCCCAGTCCTGCCCCAGCCCCGGCCCCAGCCCCACCCTAGACCCAGCCCCAGCCACAGCCCAACCCCAGCCCTGCCCCAGCCTAGCCCCAGCCCCAGTCCAGCCCCTGCCCTGGACCCAGTCCCAGACCCAGCCCAGCCCCAGCCCAGCCCCAGCCCCATTCACAGCCACAGCCCAGCCCCATCCCCAGCCCTGCCCCAGCCCTGCCCCAGCCTAGCCCCAGCCCCAGTCCAGCCCCTGCCCTGGACCCAGTCCCAGCCCCAGCCCAGCCCCAGCCCAGCCCCAGCCACCGCCCAGCCCCAGCCCTGCCCCCAGCCCAGCCCCAACCCCACCTTGGACCCAGCCCCAGCCCAGTTCCAGCCATGCCCCAGCCCTGCCCCAGTCCCTGCACAAGCCCAGTCAGGTCCCAGCCCAGCCCCAGCCCCAGCCCCAGCCCTGTCCCAGCCCAGCTCCAGCCACGGCCCAGCCCCAGCCCTGGACCCAGCCCCATCCCCACCCTGTCCCAGTCCCCACCCCAGCCCCAGACCCAGCCCCAACCCCGACCCCAGCCCCTGCCCCAGCCAAGCCCCAGACCCAGTCCAGCCCCTGCCCTGGATCCAGTCCCAGCCCCAGCCCAGCCCCAGCCCAGCCCCAGCCCAGCCCCAGCCCTGCCCCCAGCCCAGCCCCAGCCCCAGCCCCAGTCCAGCCCCTGCCCTGGATCCAGTCCCAGCCCCAGCCCAGCCCCAGCCCAGCCCCAGCCACCGTCCAGCCCCAGCCCTGCCCCCAGCCCAGCCCCAGCCCCAGCCCCAGCCCAGCCCCACCCTGGACCCAGCCCCAACCCCAGCCCCAGCCCCAGCCCTGCCCCAGCCTAGCCCCAGCCCCAGCCCAGCCCCTGCCCTGGACCCAGCCCCGGCCCCACCCCAGCCTCATCCCCAGCTCAGGCCCAGCCCTGCCCCAGCCCAAGCCCCAGCCCAAGCCCCAGCCCCATCCGTTCCCCCAGCCCAGCCCCGCCCCATCCCCATCTCTGACCCCAGCCCAGCCCTAGCCCCAGCCCTGCCCATGCCTTGGTTCCAGCCCCAGCCCCAGCCCTGCGCCAACCCAGCCCCAGCCCAAGGCCCAGCCTCAAGCCTAGTCCTGCCCCAGCCCTGGCCCCAATCCAGCCCCAGCCCTACCCCTACCTCAGCCCTAGCCCCAGCCCTGTCCGCAGCCCCAGCCCCAGCCACACCCTCGCCACCAGCCCAGCCCCAGACCCAACCTCGGCCCCAGCCCAGCCCCAGTTCCAGCCCTGCCCCAGCCCTGCCCCAGCCCTGCCCCTGCCCCGGCCCCAGCCCCAGCCCCAGCCCCAGACTCGACCCCAGCCCAGCCCCAGGGCTAGCCCTGCCCCAGTCCCCACCCCAGACTCAGCCTCAGCCCCAGCTCTGGCCCAGCCCCCTCCCCAGCCCAATCCTTGCCCCCAGTCCAGCCCTAGCCCGGCCCCAGCCCCAGCACCAGCCCCAGCCCTACCCCAGCCTCATCCCCAGCCCAGACTCAGCCCTGCCCCAGGCCAAACCCCAGCCCCAGCCCCAGCCCTGCCCCAGCCCAGCCCCAGTCCCACCCCAGCCTCATCCCCAGTACAATGCGCAGCCCTGCCACAGCCCAGCCCCAGCCCCAACCCCAGCCCCAGCCCCAGCCCCAGCCCCAGCCAAGCCCTGCCCCAGGCCCAGCCCTGCACCGAACCCAGCCCCAGACCGGCGCCAGCCCTGGACCCAGCCACAGCCCTGTCCCAGCCCCAGCCCAGCCCCAGCCCAGCCCCAGCCACAGCCCTGCCCCAGCCCTGGACCCAGCCCCAGTCGCAGCCCCGACCCCAGCCCAGCCCTAGCCCATACCCAGCCCCACCCTCAGCCCCAGCCCTGCTCCAGCCACAGCCCATCCACAGCCCTGGACCCAGACCCAGCCCAGCCCCAGCCCCAGCACTGCCCTAGCCCAGCCCCAGCCCTGCCCCAGCCCAACCCCAGTCCCAGCCCTGTAGCCAGCCCAGCCCCAGCCCCAGCCAAAGCCCTGCCCCAGCCCAGCCCCAGCCACCGCCCAGCTCCAGCCCTGGACCCAGCCCCAGCCCCAGCCCTGTCCCAGTCCCCGCCCCAGCCCCTGCCCCAGCCCCGGCCCCAGCCAAGCCCCAATCACAGCCCTGGACCCAGCCCCTGCCCAGGTCCCAGCCCCAGTCGCAGCCCCAGCCCCAGCCCCACCCTCGCCACCAACCCAGCCCCAGCCCCAACCTTGGCCCCAGCCCAGCCCCAGTTCCAGCCCTGCCCCAGTCCCCGCCCCAGACCCAGCCACAGGCCCAGCCCTGTGCCAGCCCTACCCCAGCCCAGCCCCGGTCGAGCCCAGCCCAAGCACTGGCCCAGCCCCAGCCCCAGCCCCATCCTTGCCCACAGCCCAGCCCTAGCCCGGCCCCAGCTCCAGCCCCAGCCCCAGCCCTGCCCCAGTCCCTGCCCCAGCCCGGTCCTGGTCGCAGCCCAGTCCCAGCCCAGCCCCAGCCCTGCCCCAGCCTAGGCCCATCCCCAGCCCGGCCCCATCCCCAGCCCAGCCCCTGCCCTGGACCCAGCCCCAGGCCCACTCCAGCCTCATCCCCAGCCCAGGTCCAGCCCTGCCCAAGCCTCTGCCCTGCCCCAGCCCCAGCTCTGCACCGAACGCAGCCCCGGTCCTGCCCTGCCCCAGCCCTGCCCCAGAGCTAGCCCAGCCCTGCCCTCAGGCCCAGCCCCAGCCCCAACCTCAGCCCCAGCCCAGCTCCAGCCCCAGCTCAGCCACAGGCTGGACCCAGCCCCAGCCCAGCCCCATCCCCAGCCCTGCCCCAGCCCAGCCCTGAGCCCAGCCCCAGCCCCAGGCCGGCCCCAGTTCTGCCCCAGACCCAGACCCAGCCCAACCCTGGACGCAGCCCCAGCCTCAGCCCAGACCCAGCCTAGCCCCAGCCCCAGTCCAGCCCCTGCCCTGGACCCAGTCCCAGACCCAGCCCAGCCCCAGCCCAGCCCCAGCCACCACCCAGCCTCAGCCCTGCCCCCAGCCCAGCCCCAGCCCCACCCTGGACCCAGCCCCAGCCCAGCCCCTGCCCTGGACCCAGCCCCAGCCCCTCCCCAGCCTCATCCCCAGCCGCAGCACTGCCCCTGCCCCAGCCCTGCCCCGGCCCAGCCCCAGCCCCAGCCCTGCCCCTGCCCTGGACCCAGCCCCTGCCCAGGTCCCAGCCCCAGTCGCAGGCCCGGCCCCAGCCAAGCCCTAGCCCAGCCCCAGCCCCACCCTCAGGCCCAGCCCAGCTCCAGCCACAGCCCAGCCACAGCCCTGGACCCAGCCCCAGCCCAACCCCAGCCCCAGCCCTACCCCCAGCCCATCCCCAGCCCCAGCCAAAGCGCTGCCCCAGCCCTGGACCCAGCCCCCGCCCCAGCCCTCTCCAAGTCCTAGCCCCAGCCCAACCCCCAGCTCCAGCCCCGGCCCCAGCCAAGCCCCACTCACGGCCCCATCCCCGGCCCCAGCCCAGCTCCAGACACAGCCCAGCCACAGCCCCTGCCCTACCCTGCCCCAGCCCAGCCACAGCCACAGCCCAGCCCCTGCCGTGGGCCCAGACCCAGCCCAGCCCCAGCCCCAGCCCCAGCCCCAGCCCCAGCCCCAGCCCCAGCCCAGCCCCAGCCCCACCCTCAGCACCAGCCCAGCTCCAGCCACAGCCCAGCCACAGCCCAGCCCCTGCCGTGGACCCAGACCCAGCCCAGCCCCAGCCCCAGCCCCAGCCCCAGCCCAGCCCCAGCCCCACCCTCAGCACCAGCCCAGCTCCAGCCCCAGCCCCAGCCACAGCCCTGCCCCAGCCCTGGACCCAGCCCCAGCCCTGCCCCAGCCCAAACCCAGCCCCAGCCCAGCCCCCAACCCCGGCCCTACCCCTGCCCAGTCCCGGTCCATGCCCAGCCCCAGCCCTGCCCCCAGCCCAGTCCCAGACCCAGCCATGCCCCAGCCCTGTCCCGAGCCCCAGCCACAGCCCAGCCCCAGGCCCAGCCCCAGCCTAGCCCCAGCCCTGCCCCAGCCGCAGCCCAAGGCCTGACCTCAGCCCTGCCCCAGCCCTGGCTCCTGCCCCAACCCTGGCTCCAGCCCCAGCCCCAGCCCTGCCCAGGACTTGGTTCCAGTCCCAGCCCCAGCCCCAGCCCAAGCCCTGCCCCAGCCCCGGCCCCAGCCCAGTCCTGGTCCCAGCCCAGCCACAGGCCAGCCCCAGCACTGCCCCAGCCCAGCCCCAGCCCCAGCCCTGCCCCAGCCCTGGACCCAGCCCCAGCCCCACCCCTGGCCCCATCCCCAGCCCCAGCCCAGCCCTAGCCCAGCCCTGACCCAGCCCCAGCCACAGCCCAGCCCCAGGCCCTGCCCCAGCCTAGCCACAGCCCTGCCCCAGCCCTGGCTCCAGCCCCAGCCCCAGCCCTGCCCATGCCTTGGTTCCAGCCCCAGCCCCAGCCCTGAGCCAACCCAGCCCCAGCCCAAGGCGCAGCGTCAAGCCTAGTCCTGTCCCAGCCCAAGCCCCAATCCAGCGCCAGACCTACCCCTACCTCAGCCCTAGCCCCAGCCCTCTCCGCAGCCCCAGCCCCAGCCCCACCCTCGCCACCAGCCCAGCCCCAGCCCCAACCTTGCCCCCAGCCCAGCCCCAGTTCCAGCCCTGCCCCAGCCCTGCCTCTGTCCCGGCCCCAGCCCCAGCCCCAGCCCCGGCCCCAGCCCTGCCCCAGCTCTGGCCCCAGCCCTGTCCCCAGGCCCGGCCCCTGCCCTAGCCCCAGCCCTAGCCCAGCCCTACCCTCAGACCCTGCCCCAGCCCTGCCCCCGGCCCAGCCCCAGCCCCAGCCCAGCCCCTGCCCTGGACCCAGGCCCAGCCCAGCCCCAGCCACAGCCCCAGCCCTGTCCCAGCCCAGCTCCAGCCCCAGCCCAGCCACAGCCCTGGACCCAGCCCTGCCCCAGACACGGCCCCAGACACGGCCCCAGCCCAGCCCCAGGCCTAGCCCTGTGCCAGCCCTACCCCAGCCCAGCCCCTGTCCCAGCCCAGCCCAAGCCCTGGCCCAGCCCCAGCCCAAACCCCATCCTTGCCCCCAGCCCAGCCCCAGCACCGTCCCCTGCCCCAGCCCCAGCCCTAGCCGAGCCCTGCTCTCAGCCCCAGCCCCAGCCCCAGCCCCACCCTCGGCCCCAGCCCAGCCCCTGCCCCGGCCCTGCCCCGGCCCAGCCCCAGTCCCAGTCCCAGCCCAGCCCCTGCCCTGGACCCAGTCCCAGCCCAGCCCCAGCCCTGGACCCAGCCCCAGCCCCACCCTCAGCCCCAGCCCAGCTCCAGCCACAGCCCCAGCCCAGCTCCAGCCACAGCCCAGCCACAGCCCTGCACCCAGCCCCAGCCCAGCCCCATCCCCAGCCCTGCCCCAGCCCTGCCCTCAGCCCAGACCCAGCCCCAGCCCAGACCCAGTCCTGCCCCAGCCCTGGACACAGCCCCACCCTGGACCCAGCCCCAGCCCCAGCCCAGCCCCAGCCCTGCCCCAGCCTAGCCCCAGCCCCAGTCCAGCCCCTGCCCTGGACCCAGTCCCAGCCCCAGCCCAACCCCAGCCCATCCCCAGCCACCGCCGAGCCCCAGCCCTGCAACCAGCCCAGCCTAGCCCCACCCTGGACCCAACCACAGCCCCAGCCCTCTCCCAGTCCCCACCCCAGCATCAGCCCCAGCCCCACTCCCGGCCCCATCCCCGGCCCCAGCCCAGCCCTGCCCCAGCCCCAGCCCTGCACCGAACCCAGCACAAGCCCGGCCCCAGCCCTGCCCCAGCCCAGCCCTGCCCCGGCCCAGCCCCAGCCCCAGCCCCAGGCCCAGCCAAACCCCACTCATGGCCCCATCCCTGGCCCCAGCCCAGCCCTGCCCCAGCCCCAGCCCCACCCCAGCCCCAGCCACCGCCCAGCCCCAGTCCTGGATCCAGCCCCAGTCGCAGCCCAGCCCCAGCCCCAGCCCCAGCCCTGTCCCAGCCCAGCCCCAGCCACAGACCAGCCCCTGCCCTGGACCCAGCCTCAGTCACAGCCCAGCCCCAGCCCCAGCCCTGCCCCAGCCCAGCCCCAGCCACAGCCCAGCCCCTGCCCTGGACCCAGGCTCAGCCCCAGCCCAGCCCCTGCCCCAGCCCCAGCCCTGCCCCAGACCAGCCCCAGCCACAGCCCAGCCCCAGCCCTGGACCCAGCCCCAGTCGCAGCCCCGGCCCCAGCCCAGCCCTAGCCCAGCCCCAGCCCCACCCTCAGCCCCAGCCCAGCTCCAGCCACTGCCCAGCCACAGCCCTGGGCTCAGCCCCAGCCCAGCCCCATCCCCAGCCCTGCCCTAGCCCAGCCCCAGCGCTGGACCAAGCCCCACCCCTGAGCCAAACCCAGCCCCAGCTTGGCCGCAGCCCTGCCCTAGCTCCAGCCCTAGCCCTGTCCCCCAGCCTCGGCCCGTGCCCCTGCCCCGTCCCTGTCCTGCCCCATCCCAGCCCCCAGCCCCAGCCCTGCCCTCAGCCCAGACGCAGACCCAGCCTGGCCACAGCCCTGTACCCAGTCCCAGCCCCAGCCACAGCCCTGCCCCAGCCGCAGCCCCAGGCCTGACCTCAGCCCTGCCCCAGCCCTGGCTCCTGCCCCAACCCTGGCTCCAGCCCTAGCCCCAGCCCTGTCCGCAGTCCCAGCCCCAGCCCCACCCCCACCCTGGACCCAGCCCCAGCCCTGCCCCAGCCCCAGCCCTGCACCGAATTCAGCCCCAGCCCTACCCCAGCCCTGCCCTCGGCCCCAGCCCAGCCCCAGCCCCAGCCCTAGCCCAGCCCTGCCCTCAGCCCCAGCCCCAGCCCCAGCCCCTGCCCAGCCTTGCCCCGGCCCAGCCCCAGCCCCAGCCCAGCCCCTGCCCTGTCCCGAGCCCCAGCCACAGCCCAGCCCCAGGCCCAGCACCAGCCTAGCCCCAGCCCTGCCCCAGCCGCAGCCCCAGGCCTGACCTCAGCCCTGCCCCAGCCCTGGCTCCTGCCCCAACCCTGGCTCCAGCACCAGCCCCAGCCCTGCGCCAAGCCAGCCCCAGCCCAAGGCCCAGCCTCAAGCCTAGTCCTGCCCCAGCCCTGGCCCCAATCCAGCCCCAGCCCTACCCCTACCCCAGCCCTAGCCCCAGCCCTGTCCGCAGCCCCAGCCCCAGCCCCAGCCCCACCCTCGCCACCAGCCCAGCCCCAGCCCCAACCTTGGCCCCAGCCCAGACCCAGTTCCAGCCCTGCCCCAGCCCCTGCCCCAGACTCGGCCCCAGCCCAGCCCCAGGCCTAGCCCTGTGCCAGCCCTACCCCAGCCCAGCCCCGGTCCCAGCCCAGCCCAAGCCCTGGCCCAGCCCCAGCCCAAACCCCATCCTTGCCCCCAGCTCAGCCCTAGCCCTGCCCCAGTCCCAGCCCCAGCCCAGCACCAGCTCTGGACCCAGACCCACCCCAGCCTCATCCCCAGCCCTGCCCGAGCCCTGCCCCAGCCCCAGCCCCACTCCCGGACCCATCCCCGGTCCCAGCCCAGCCAATGCCCCAGCCCTGCCCCAGCCCAGCCCCAGCCCCAGCCCAGCCCCAGCCCAGCCACAGCCACAGCCCAGCCCCAGCCCTGGACCCAGCCCCAGTCGCAGCCCCAGCACCAGCCCCAGCTCAACCCCAGCCCCAGCCCAGCCCCCAGCCCTGGCCCTACCCCTGCCCAGTCCCGGTCCATGCCCAGCCCCAGCCCTGCCCAGCCCCAGCCCCAGCCCCAGCCCCAGCCCTGCCCAAGACTTGGTTCCAGCCCCAGCCCCAGCCCTGCCAAAGCCCCGCCCTTGGCCCCAGCCCAGCCCCAGCCCCAGCCTTAGCCCTGCCCTGGACCCACCCGCAACCCCACCCCAGCCTCATCCCCTGCCCAGCCCCAGCCCTGCCCCAGCCCAAGCCCCAGCCCCAGCCCCAGCCCCATCCCTGCCCCCAGCCCAGCCCCAGCCCCAGCCCTGCCCCATCCCAGCCCCAGCCCCAGCCCCAGCCCAAGCCTTGCCCCAGTCCCTGCCCCAGCCCAGTCCTGGTCCCAGCCCAGCCACAGCCCTGCCCCAGCACTGCCCCAGCCCAGCCCCAGCCCCAGCCCAGCCCCAGCCCCACCCTCAGCCCCAGCCCTGCTCCAGCCACAGCCCATCCACAGCCCTGGACACAGACCCAGCCCAGCCCCAGCCCCAGCACTGCCCTAGCCCAGACCCAGCCCTGCCCCAGCCCAACCCCAGTCCCAGCCCTGTACCCAGCCCAGCCCCAGCCCCAGCCAAAGCCCTGCCCCAGCCCAGCCCCAGCCACCGCCCAGCTCCAGCGCTGGACCCAGCCCCAGCCCCAGCCCTCTCCCAGTCCTCGCCCCAGCCCCTGCCCCAGCCCCGGCCCCAGCCAAGCCCCACTCACGGCCCCATCCCCGGCCCCAGCCCAGCTCCAGCCACAGCCCAGCCACAGCCCCTGCCCTGCCCTGCCCCAGCCCTGCCCCAGCCCAGCCCCAGCCCCAGCCCCACCCTCAGCACCAGCCCAGCTCCAGCCATAGCCCAGCCATAGACCTGGACCTAGCCCCTGCCCAGCCACAGCCCCAGCCACAGCCCTGCCCCAGCCCTGGACCCAGCCCCAGCCCTAGCCCAGCCCCAGCCCAACTCCAGCCCCAGTCCTGCCCTCAGCCCAACCCTGCCCAAGGCCAAGCCCCAGATCTAGCCTGGCCCCAGCCCTGTCCCTAGCCCCAGCCACATCCCTAGCCCCAGCCCTTTCCGCAGCCCCAGCCCCAGCCCCAGCCCCACCCTCGCCACCAGCCCAGCCCCAGCCCCAACCTTGGCCCCAGCCCAGCCCCAGTTCCAGCCCTGCCCCAGTCCCCGCCCCAGACCCAGCCACAGGCCCAGCCCTGTGCCAGCCCTACCCCAGCCCAGCCCCGGTCGAGCCCAGCCCAAGCACTGGCCCAGCCCCAGCCCCAGCCCCATCCTTGCCCCCAGCCCAGCCCTAGCCCGGCCCCAGCTCCAGCCCCAGCCCCAGCCCTGCCCCAGTCCCTGCCCCAGCCCACTCCTGGTCGCAGCCGAGTCCCAGCCCAGCCCCAGCCCTGCCCCAGCCTAGGCCCATCCCCAGCCCGGCCCCATCCCCAGCCCAGCCCCTGCCCTGGACCCAGCCCCAGGCCCAATCCAGCCTCATCCCCAGCCCATGTCCAGCACTGCCCAAGCCTCTGCCCTGCCCCAGCCCCAGCTCTGCAATGAACGCAGCCCCGGTCCTGCCCTGCCCCTGCCCTGCCCCAGCTCTAGCCCAGCCCTGCCCTCAGCCCCAGTCCCAGCCCCAGCCCTACCCTCGGCCCCAGCCCAGCCTCTGCCCCAGCCCTGCCCCAGCCCAGCCCCAGCCCCAGCCCAGCCCCTGCCCTTGACCCAGCCCCAGCCCAGCCCCTGCCCTGGACCCAGCCCCAGCCCAGCCCCAGCCACAGCCCCAGCCCAGCCACAGCCCCAGCCCAGCCCCAGCCCAGCCACAGCCCAGCCCCAGCCCAGCCACAGCCACAGCCCTGCCACAGCCCTGGACCCAGCCCCAGTTGCAGCCCCAGCCCCAGCCCCAGCCCAACCCCAGCCCCAGCCCAGCCCCCAGCCCTGGCCCTACCCCTGCCCAGTCCCGGTCCATGCCCAACCCCAGCCCTGCCCCACCCTCGTCCCCAGCCTGGCCCCTGCCCCAGCCCTACCCCTGCCCAGTCCCGGTCCATGCCCAGCCCCAGCCCTGCCCAGCCCCAGCCCCAGCCCCAGCCCTGCCCAAGACTTGGTTCCAGCCCCAGCCCCAGCCCTGCCAAAGCCCCGCCCTTGGCCCCAGCCCAGCCCCAGCCCCAGCCTTAGCCCTGCCCTGGACCCAGCCGCAGCCCCACCCCAGCCTCATCCCCTGCCCAGCCCCAGCCCTGCCCCAGCCCAAGCCCCAGCCCCAGCCCCAGCCCCATCCCTGCCCCCAGCCCAGCCCCAGCCCCAGCCCTGCCCCATCCTAGCCCCAGCCCCAGCCCCAGCCCAAGCCTTGCCCCAGTCCCTGCCCCAGCCCAGTCCTGGTCCCAGCCCAGCCACAGCCCTGCCCCAGCACTGCCCCAGCCCAGCCCCGCCCCAGCCCCAGCCCAGCCCCAGCCCCACCCTCAGCCCCAGCCCTGCTCCAGCCCCAGCCCATCCACAGCCCTGGACCCAGACCCAGCCCAGCCCCAGCCCCAGCACTGCCCTAGCCCAGCCCCAGCCCTGCCCCAGCCCAACCCCAGCCCCAGCCCTGTACCCAGCCCAGCCCCAGCCCCAGCCAAAGCCCTGCCCCAGCCCAGCCCCAGCCCCAGCCCAGCCCCTGCCCCTGGACCCAGCCCCAGCCCAGCCCCAGCCACAGCCCCAGCCCAGCCACAGCCCCAGCCCAGCCCCAGCCCAGCCACAGCCCAGCCCCAGCCCAGCCACAGCCACAGCCCAGCCACAGCCCTGGACCCAGCCCCAGTCGCAGCCCCAGCCCCAGCCCCAGCCCAACCCCAGCCCCAGCCCAGCCCCCAGCCCTGGCCCTACCCCTGCCCAGTCCCGGTCCATGCCCAACCCCAGCCCTGCCCCACCCTCGTCCCCAGCCCGGCCCCTGCCCCAGCCCTACCCCTGCCCAGTCCCCGGTCCATGCCCAGCCCCCTGCCCCAGCCCAGCCCCAGCCCCAGCCCAGCCCCAGCCCAGCCACAGCGCTGGACCAAGCCCCACCCCTGAGCCAAACCCAGCCCCAGCCCGGCCGCAGCCCTGCCCTAGCTCCAGCCCTAGCCCTGTCCCCAGCCTCGGCCCGTGCCCCTGCCCCGTCCCTGTCCTGCCCCATCCCAGCCCCCAGCCCCAGCCCTGCCCTCAGCCCAGACGCAGACCCAGCCTGGCCCCAGCCCTGTACCCAGTCCCAGCCCCAGCCACAGCCCTGCCCCAGCCGCAGCCCCAGGCCTGACCTCAGCCCTGCCCCAGCCCTGGCTCCTGCCCCAACCCTGGCTCCAGCCCTAGCCCCAGCCCTGTCCGCAGTCCCAGCCCCAGCCCCACCCCCACCCTGGACCCAGCCCCAGCCCTGCCCCAGCCCCAGCCCTGCACCGAATTCAGCCCCCAGCCCTACCCCAGCCCAGCCCTCGGCCCCAGCCCAGCCCCAGCCCCAGCCCTAGCCCAGCCCTGCCCTCAGCCCCAGCCCCAGCCCCAGCCCCTGCCCAGCCTTGCCCCGGCCCAGCCCCAGCCCAGCCCCTGCCCTGTCCCGAGCCCCAGCCACAGCCCAGCCCCAGGCCCAGCACCAGCCTAGCCCCAGCCCTGCCCCAGCCGCAGCCCCAGGCCTGACCTCAGCCCTGCCCCAGCCCTGGCTCCTGCCCCCAACCCTGGCTCCAGCACCAGCCCCAGCCCTGCGCCAAGCCAGCCCCAGCCCAAGGCCCAGCCTCAAGCCTAGTCCTGCCCCAGCCCTGGCCCCAATCCAGCCCCAGCCCTACCCCTACCCCAGCCCTAGCCCCAGCCCTGTCCGCAGCCCCAGCCCCAGCCCCAGCCCCACCCTCGCCACCAGCCCAGCCCCAGCCCCAACCTTGGCCCCAGCCCAGACCCAGTTCCAGCCCTGCCCCAGCCCCTGCCCCAGACTCGGCCCCAGCCCAGCCCCAGGCCTAGCCCTGTGCCAGCCCTACCCCAGCCCAGCCCCGGTCCCAGCCCAGCCCAAGCCCTGGCCCAGCCCCAGCCCAAACCCCATCCTTGCCCCCAGCTCAGCCCTAGCCCTGCCCCAGTCCCAGCCCCAGCCCAGCACCAGCTCTGGACCCAGACCCACCCCAGCCTCATCCCCAGCCCAGCCCGAGCCCTGCCCCAGCCCCAGCCCCACTCCCGGACCCATCCCCGGTCCCAGCCCAGCCAATGCCCCAGCCCTGCCCCAGCCCAGCCCCAGCCCCAGCCCAGCCCCAGCCCAGCCACAGCCACAGCCCAGCCCCAGCCCTGGACCCAGCCCCAGTCGCAGCCCCAGCACCAGCCCCCAGCTCAACCCCAGCCCCAGCCCAGCCCCCAGCCCTGGCCCTACCCCTGCCCAATCCCGGTCCATGCCCAGCCCCAGCCCTGCCCAGCCCCAGCCCCAGCCCCAGCCCCAGCCCTGCCCAAGACTTGGTTCCAGCCCCAGCCCCAGCCCTGCCAAAGCCCCGCCCTTGGCCCCAGCCCAGCCCCAGCCCCAGCCTTAGCCCTGCCCTGGACCCACCCGCAACCCCACCCCAGCCTCATCCCCTGCCCAGCCCCAGCCCTGCCCCAGCCCAAGCCCCAGCCCCAGCCCCAGCCCCATCCCTGCCCCCCAGCCCAGCCCCAGCCCCAGCCCTGCCCCATCCTAGCCCCAGCCCCAGCCCCAGCCCAAGCCTTGCCCCAGTCCCTGCCCCAGCCCAGTCCTGGTCCCAGCCCAGCCACAGCCCTGCCCCAGCACTGCCCCAGCCCAGCCCCAGCCCCAGCCCAGCCCCAGCCCCACCCTCAGCCCCAGCCCTGCTCCAGCCACAGCCCATCCACAGCCCTGGACACAGACCCAGCCCAGCCCCAGCCCCAGCACTGCCCTAGCCCAGACCCAGCCCTGCCCCAGCCCAACCCCAGTCCCAGCCCTGTACCCAGCCCAGCCCCAGCCCCAGCCAAAGCCCTGCCCCAGCCCAGCCCCAGCCACCGCCCAGCTCCAGCGCTGGACCCAGCCCCAGCCCCAGCCCTCTCCCAGTCCTCGCCCCAGCCCCTGCCCCAGCCCCGGCCCCAGCCAAGCCCCACTCACGGCCCCATCCCCGGCCCCAGCCCAGCTCCAGCCACAGCCCAGCCACAGCCCCTGCCCTGCCCTGCCCCAGCCCTGCCCCATCCCAGCCCCAGCCCCAGCCCCACCCTCAGCACCAGCCCAGCTCCAGCCATAGCCCAGCCATAGACCTGGACCTAGCCCCTGCCCAGCCACAGCCCCAGCCACAGCCCTGCCCCAGCCCTGGACCCAGCCCCAGCCCTAGCCCAGCCCCAGCCCAACTCCAGCCCCAGTCCTGCCCTCAGCCCAACCCTGCCCAAGGCCAAGCCCCAGATCTAGCCTGGCCCCAGCCCTGTCCCTAGCCCCAGCCACATCCCTAGCCCCAGCCCTTTCCGCAGCCCCAGCCCCAGCCCCAGCCCCACCCTCGCCACCAGCCCAGCCCCAGCCCCAACCTTGGCCCCAGCCCAGCCCCAGTTCCAGCCCTGCCCCAGTCCCCGCCCCAGACCCAGCCACAGGCCCAGCCCTGTGCCAGCCCTACCCCAGCCCAGCCCCGGTCGAGCCCAGCCCAAGCACTGGCCCAGCCCCAGCCCCATCCTTGCCCCCAGCCCAGCCCTAGCCCGGCCCCAGCTCCAGCCCCAGCCCCAGCCCTGCCCCAGTCCCTGCCCCCAGCCCAGTCCTGGTCGCAGCCGAGTCCCAGCCCAGCCCCAGCCCTGCCCCAGCCTAGGCCCATCCCCAGCCCGGCCCCATCCCCAGCCCAGCCCCTGCCCTGGACCCAGCCCCAGGCCCAATCCAGCCTCATCCCCAGCCCATGTCCAGCACTGCCCAAGCCTCTGCCCTGCCCCAGCCCCAGCTCTGCAATGAACGCAGCCCCGGTCCTGCCCTGCCCCTGCCCTGCCCCAGCTCTAGCCCAGCCCTGCCCTCAGCCCCAGTCCCAGCCCCAGCCCTACCCTCGGCCCCAGCCCAGCCTCTGCCCCAGCCCTGCCCCAGCCCAGCCCCAGCCCCAGCCCAGCCCCTGCCCTTGACCCAGCCCCAGCCCAGCCCCTGCCCTGGACCCAGCCCCAGCCCAGCCCCAGCCACAGCCCCAGCCCAGCCACAGCCCCAGCCCAGCCCCAGCCCAGCCACAGCCACAGCCCAGCCACAGCCCTGGACCCAGCCCCAGTCGCAGCCCCAGCCCCAGCCCCAGCCCAACCCCAGCCCCAGCCCAGCCCCCAGCCCTGGCCCTACCCCTGCCCAGTCCCGGTCCATGCCCAACCCCAGCCCTGCCCCACCCTCGTCCCCAGCCCGGCCCCTGCCCCAGCCCTACCCCTGCCCAGTCCCGGTCCATGCCCAGCCCCAGCCCTGCCCAGCCCCAGCCCCAGCCCAGCCCTGCCCAAGACTTGGTTCCAGCCCCAGCCCCAGCCCTGCCAAAGCCCCGCCCTTGGCCCCAGCCCAGCCCCAGCCCCAGCCTTAGCCCTGCCCTGGACCCACCCGCAACCCCACCCCAGCCTCATCCCCTGCCCAGCCCCAGCCCTGCCCCAGCCCAAGCCCCAGCCCCAGCCCCAGCCCCATCCCTGCCCCCAGCCCAGCCCCAGCCCCAGCCCTGCCCCATCCTAGCCCCAGCCCCAGCCCCAGCCCAAGCCTTGCCCCAGTCCCTGCCCCAGCCCAGTCCTGGTCCCAGCCCAGCCACAGCCCTGCCCCAGCACTGCCCCAGCCCAGCCCCAGCCCCAGCCCAGCCCCAGCCCCACCCTCAGCCCCAGCCCTGCTCCAGCCACAGCCCATCCACAGCCCTGGACACAGACCCAGCCCAGCCCCAGCCCCAGCACTGCCCTAGCCCAGACCCAGCCCTGCCCCAGCCCAACCCCAGTCCCAGCCCTGTACCCAGCCCAGCCCCAGCCCCAGCCAAAGCCCTGCCCCAGCCCAGCCCCAGCCACCGCCCAGCTCCAGCGCTGGACCCAGCCCCAGCCCCAGCCCTCTCCCAGTCCTCGCCCCAGCCCCTGCCTCAGCCCCGGCCCCAGCCAAGCCCCACTCACGGCCCCATCCCCGGCCCCAGCCCAGCTCCAGCCACAGCCCAGCCACAGCCCCTGCCCTGCCCTGCCCCAGCCCTGCCCCATCCCAGCCCCAGCCCCAGCCCCACCCTCAGCACCAGCCCAGCTCCAGCCACAGCCCAGCCATAGACCTGGACCTAGCCCCTGCCCAGCCACAGCCCCAGCCACAGCCCTGCCCCAGCCCTGGACCCAGCCCCAGCCCTAGCCCAGCCCCAGCCCAACTCCAGCCCCAGTCCTGCCCTCAGCCCAACCCTGCCCAAGGCCAAGCCCCAGATCTAGCCTGGCCCCAGCCCTGTCCCTAGCCCCAGCCACATCCCTAGCCCCAGCCCTTTCCGCAGCCCCAGCCCCAGCCCCAGCCCCACCCTCGCCACCAGCCCAGCCCCAGCCCCAACCTTGGCCCCAGCCCAGCCCCAGTTCCAGCCCTGCCCCAGTCCCCGCCCCAGACCCAGCCACAGGCCCAGCCCTGTGCCAGCCCTACCCCAGCCCAGCCCCGGTCGAGCCCAGCCCAAGCACTGGCCCAGCCCCAGCCCCATCCTTGCCCCCAGCCCAGCCCTAGCCCGGCCCCAGCTCCAGCCCCAGCCCCAGCCCTGCCCCAGTCCCTGCCCCAGCCCAGTCCTGGTCGCAGCCGAGTCCCAGCCCAGCCCCAGCCCTGCCCCAGCCTAGGCCCATCCCCAGCCCGGCCCCATCCCCAGCCCAGCCCCTGCCCTGGACCCAGCCCCAGGCCCAATCCAGCCTCATCCCCAGCCCATGTCCAGCACTGCCCAAGCCTCTGCCCTGCCCCAGCCCCAGCTCTGCAATGAACGCAGCCCCGGTCCTGCCCTGCCCCTGCCCTGCCCCAGCTCTAGCCCAGCCCTGCCCTCAGCCCCAGTCCCAGCCCCAGCCCTACCCTCGGCCCCAGCCCACCCTCTGCCCCAGCCCTGCCCCAGCCCAGCCCCAGCCCCAGCCCAGCCCCTGCCCTTGACCCAGCCCCAGCCCAGCCCCTGCCCTGGACCCAGCCCCAGCCCAGCCCCAGCCACAGCCCCAGCCCAGCCACAGCCCCAGCCCAGCCCCAGCCCAGCCACAGCCACAGCCCAGCCACAGCCCTGGACCCAGCCCCAGTCGCAGCCCCAGCCGCAGCCCCAGCCCAACCCCAGCCCCAGCCCAGCCCCCAGCCCTGGCCCTACCCCTGCCCAGTCCCGGTCCATGCCCAACCCCAGCCCTGCCCCACCCTCGTCCCCAGCCCGGCCCCTGCCCCAGCCCTACCCCTGCCCAGTCCCGGTCCATGCCCAGCCCCAGCCCTGCCCAGCCCCAGCCCCAGCCCCAGCCCTGCCCAAGACTTGGTTCCAGCCCCAGCCCCAGCCCTGCCAAAGCCCCGCCCTTGGCCCCAGCCCAGCCCCAGCCCCAGCCTTAGCCCTGCCCTGGACCCAGCCGCAGCCCCACCCCAGCCTCATCCCCTGCCCAGCCCCAGCCCTGCCCCAGCCCAAGCCCCAGCCCCAGCCCCATCCCCATCCCTGCCCCCAGCCCAGCCCCAGCCCCAGCCCTGCCCCATCCCAGCCCCAGCCCCAGCCCCAGCCCAAGCCTTGCCCCAGTCCCTGCCCCAGCCCAGTCCTGGTCCCAGCCCAGCCACAGCCCTGCCCCAGCACTGCCCCAGCCCAGCCCCGCCCCAGCCCCAGCCCAGCCCCAGCCCCACCCTCAGCCCCAGCCCTGCTCCAGCCACAGCCCATCCACAGCCCTGGACCCAGACCCAGCCCAGCCCCAGCCCCAGCACTGCCCTAGCCCAGCCCCAGCCCTGCCCCAGCCCAACCCCAGCCCCAGCCCTGTACCCAGCCCAGCCCCAGCCCCAGCCAAAGCCCTGCCCCAGCCCAGCCCCAGCCACCGCCCAGCTCCAGCCCTGGACCCAGCCTCAGCCCCAGCCCTGTCCCAGTCCCCGCCCCAGCCCCTGCCCCAGCCCCGGCCCCAGCCAAGCCCCACTCACGGCCCCATCCCCGGCCCCAGCCCAGCTCCAGCCACAGCCCAGCCACAGCCCCTGCCTTGCCCTGCCCCAGCCCCACCCCATCCCAGCCCCAGCCCAAACCCGACCTTCAGCACCTTCCAGCTCCAGCCATAGCCCAGCCATAGACCTGGACCTAGCCCCTGCCCAGCACCAGTCCCAGCCCAGCCCTGCCCCAGCCCCAGCCCAGCCCCAGCCCCACCCTCAGCACCAGCCCAGCTCCAGCCACAGCCCTGCCCCAGCCCTGGACCCAGCCCCAGCCCAAACCCAGCCCCAGACCCAGCCCCAGCCCAACCCCAGCCCCAGCCCTGCCCTCAGCCCAACCCTGCCCTCAGCCCAGCCCCAGACCCAGCCTGGCCTCAGCCCTGTCCGCAGCCCCAGCCCCAGCCCCAGCCCCACCCTCGCCACCAGCCCAGCCCCAGTCCCAACCTTGGCCCCAGCCCAGCCCCAGTTCCAGCCCTGCCCCAGTCCCCGCCCCAGACCCAGCCACAGCCCCAGCCCTGTGCCAGCCCTACCCCAGCCCAGCCCCGGTCGAGCCCAGCCCAAGCACTGGCCCAGCCCCAGCCCCAGCCCCATCCTTGCCCCCAGCCCAGCCCTAGCCCGGCCCCAGCTCCAGCCCCAGCCCCAGCCCTGCCCCAGTCCCTGCCCCAGCCCACTCCTGGTCGCAGCCGAGTCCCAGCCCAGCCCCAGCCCTGCCCCAGCCTAGGCCCATCCCCAGCCTGGCCCCATCCCCAGCCCAGCCCCTGCCCTGGACCCAGCCCCAGGCCCACTCCAGCCTCATCCCCAGCCCAGGTCCAGCCCTGCCCAAGCCTCTGCCCTGCCCCAGCCCCAGCTCTGCACTGAACGCAGCCCCGGTCCTGCCCTGCCCCAGCCCTGCCCCAGCCCTCGCCCAGCCCTGCCCTCAGGCCCAGCCCCAGCCCCAACCTCAGCCCCAGCCCAGCTCCAGCCACAGCCCAGCCACAGCCCTGGACCCAGCCCCAGCCCAGCCCCATCCCCAGCCCTGCCCCAGCCCTGCCCTCAGCCCAGCCCCAGCCCCAGGCCGGCCCCAGTTCTGCCCCAGACCCAGACCCAGCCCAACCCTGGACGCAGCCCCAGCCTCAGCCCAGACCCAGCCTAGCCCCAGCCCCAGTCCAGCCCCTGCCCTGGACCCAGTCCCAGACCCAGCCCAGCCCCAGCCCAGCCCCAGCCACCACCCAGCCCCAGCCCCAGCCCCAGCCCAGCCCCTGCCCTGGACCCAGCCCCAGCCCCACCCCAGCCTCATCCCCGGCCACAGCACTGCCCCTGCCCCAGCCCTGCCCTGGCCCAGCCTCAGCCCCATCCCTCCCCCTGCCCTGGACCCAGCCCCTGCCCAGGTCCCAGCCCCAGCCCAGCCCCAGCCCCAGCCACAGCCCAGCCCCTGCCCTGGACCCAGCCCCAGCCCCACCCCAGCCTCATCCCCAGCCGCAGCACTGCCCCTGCCCCAGCTCTGCCCCGGCCCAGCCCCAGCCCCAGCCCTGCCCCTGCCCTGGACCCAGCCCCTGCCCAGGTCCCAGCCCCAGTCCAGCCCCAGCCCCAGCCAGAGCCCAGCCCCAGCCCTGGACCCAGCCCCAGTCGCAGCCCCGGCCCCAGCCAAGCCCTAGCCCAGCCCCAGCCCCACCCTCAGGCCCAGCCCAGCTCCAGCCACAGCCCAGCCACAGCCCTGGACCCAGCCCCAGCCCAACCCCAGCCCCAGCCCTACCCCCAGCCCATCCCCAGCCCCAGCCAAAGCTCTGCCCCAGCCCTGGACCCAGCCCCCGCCCCAGCCCTCTCCAAGTCCCCGCCCCAGCCCCAGCCCCAGCCCCACCCCCAGCCCCAGCCCCGGCCCCAGCCAAGCCCCACTCACGGCCCCATCCCCGGCCTGAGCCCAGCTCCAGACACAGCCCAGCCACAGCCCCTGCCCTGCCCTGCCCCAGCCCAGCCACAGCCACAGCCCAGCCCCTGCTGTGGACCCAGACCCAGCCCAGCCCCAGCCCCAGCCCCAGACCCAGCCCCAGCCCCACCCTCAGCACCAGCTCAGCTCCAGCCACAGGCCAGCCACAGCCCTGGACCTAGCCCCAGTCCAGCACCAGCCCCAGCCACAGCCCTGCCCCAGCCCTGGACCCAGCCCCAGCCCTGCCCCAGCCCAAACCCAGCCCCAGCCCTGCCCCCAGCCCAGTCCCAGACCCAGCCTGGCCCCAGCCCTGTCCCGAGCCCCAGCCACAGCCCAGCCCCAGGCCCAGCCCCAGCCTAGCCCCAGCCCTGCCCCAGCCGCAGCCCAAGGCCTGACCTCAGCCCTGCCCCAGCCCTGGCTCCTGCCCCAACCCTGGCTCCAGCCCCAGCCCCAGCCCTGCCCAGGACTTGGTTCCAGCCCCAGCCCCAGCCCCAGCCCAAGCCCTGCCCCAGCCCCGGCCCCAGCCCAGTCCTGGTCCCAGCCCAGCCACAGGCCAGCCCCAGCACTGCCCCAGCCCAGCCCCAGCCCCAGCCCTGCCCCAGCCCTGGATCCAGCCCCAGTCGCAGCCCAGCCCCAGCCCCAGCCCCAGCCCTGCCCCAGCCCAGCCCCAGCCACAGACCAGCCCCTGCCCTGGACCCAGCCTCAGCCCCAGCCCAGCCCCTGCCCCAGCCCCAGCCCTGCCCCAGCCCAGCCCCAGCCACAGCCCAGCCCCAGCCCTGGACCCAGCCCCAGTCGCAGCCCCGGCCCCAGCCCAGCCCTAGCCCAGCCCCAGCCCCACCCTCAGCCCCAGCCCAGCTCCAGCCACTGCCCAGCCACAGCCCTGGACTCAGCCCCAGCCCAGCCCCATCCCCAGCCCTGCCCTAGCCCATCCCCAGCGCTGGACCAAGCCCCACCCCTGAGCCAAACCCAGCCCCAGCCTGGCCGCAGCCCTGCCCTAGCTCCAGCCCTAGCCCTGTCCCCAGCCTCGGCCCGTGCCCCTGCCCCGTCCCTGTCCTGCCCCATCCCAGCCCCCAGCCCCAGCCCTGCCCTCAGCCCAGACGCAGACCCAGCCTGGCCACAGCCCTGCCCCAGCCCCAGCCCCAGCCACAGCCCTGCCCCAGCCGCAGCCCCAGGCCTGACCTCAGCCCTGCCCCAGCCCTGGCTCCTGCCCCAACCCTGGCTCCAGCCCTAGCCCCAGCCCTGTCCGCAGTCCCAGCCCCAGCCCCACCCCCACCCTGGACCCAGCCCCAGCCCTGCCCCAGCCCCAGCCCTGCACCGAATTCAGCCCCAGCCCGGCCCCAGCCCTGCCCTCGGCCCCAGCCCAGCCCCAGCCCCAGCCCTAGCCCAGCCCTGCCCTCAGCCCCAGCCCCAGCCCCTGCCCAGCCTTGCCCCGGCCCAGCCCCAGCCCCAGCCCAGCCCCTGCCCTGTCCTGAGCCCCAGCCACAGCCCAGCCCCAGGCCCAGCCCCAGCCTAGCCCCAGCCCTGCCCCAGCCACAGCCCCAGGCCTGACCTCAGCCCTGCCCCAGCCCTGGCTCCTGCCCCAACCCTGGCTCCAGCACCAGCCCCAGCCCTGCGCCAAGCCAGCCCCAGCCCAAGGCCCAGCCTCAAGCCTAGTCCTGCCCCAGCCCTGGCCCCAATCCAGCCCCAGCCCTACCCCTACCCCAGCCCTAGCCCCAGCCCTGTCCGCAGCCCCAGCCACAGCCCCAGCCCCACCCTCGCCACCAGCCCAGCCCCAGCCCCAACCTTGGCCCCAGCCCAGCCCCAGTTCCAGCCCTGCCCCAGCCCCCGGCCCCAGACTCGGCCCCAGCCCAGCCCCAGGCCTAGCCCTGTGCCAGCCCTACCCCAGCCCAGCCCCGGTCCCAGCCCAGCCCAAGCCCTGGCCCAGCCGCAGCCCAAACCCCATCCTTGCCCCCAGCTCAGCCCTAGCCCTGCCCCAGTCCCAGCCCCAGCCCAGCACCAGCCCTGGACCCAGCCCCACCCCAGCCTCATCCCCAGCCCAGCCCGAGCCCTGCCCGAGCCCCAGCCCCACCCCCGGACCCATCCCCGGTCCCAGCCCAGCCGTAGCCCAGCCCTGCCCCAGCCCAGCCCTGCCCAGCCCCAGCCCTGCACCGAACCCAGCCCCAGCCCGGACCCAGCCCTGCCCCAGCTCTGGCCCCAGCCCTGTCCCTAGCCGCAGCCCCTGCCCCAGCCCCAGCTCTAGCCCAGCCCTGCCCTCAGCCCCAGCCCCAGCCTCAGCCCCACCCTCGGCCCCAGCCCAGCCCCTGCCCCAGCCCTGCCCCAGCCCAGCCCCAGCCCAAGCCCAGCCCCTGCCCTTGACCCAGCCCCAGCCCAGCCCCTGCCCTGGACCCAGCCCCAGCCCAGCCCCAGCCACAGCCCCAGCCCAGCCACAGCCCAGCCCCAGCCCAGCCACAGCCACAGCCCAGCCCCAGCCCTGGACCCAGCCCCAGTCGCAGCCCCAGCCCCAGCCCCAGCCCAACCCCAGCCCCAGCCCAGCCCCCAGCCCTGGCCCTACCCCTGCCCAGTCCCGGTCCATGCCCAACCCCAGCCCTGCCCCACCCTCGTCCCCAGCCCAGCCCCTGCCCCAGCCCTACCCCTGCCCAGTCCCGGTCCATGCCCAGCCCCAGCCCTGCCCAGCCCCAGCCCCAGCCCCAGCCCTGCCCAAGACTTGGTTCCAGCCCCAGCCCCCGCCCTGCCCCAGCCCCGCCCTTGGCCCCAGCCCAGCCCCAGCCCCAGCCTTAGCCCTGCCCTGGACCCAGCCGCGGCCCTAGCCCAGCCTCATCCCCTGCCCAGCCCCAGCCCTGCCCCAGCCCAAGCCCCAGCCCCAGCCCCAGCCCCATCCCTGCCCCCAGCCCAGCCCCAGCCCCAGCCCTGCCCCATCCCAGCCCCAGCCCCAGCCCCAGCCCAAGCCTTGCCCCAGTCCCTGCCCCAGCCCAGTCCTGGTCCCAGCCCAGCCACAGCCCTGCCCCAGCACTGCCCCAGCCCAGCCCTAGCCCAGCCCCAGCCCTGGACCCAGACCCAGCCCCAGCCCTGCGCCAACCCAGCCCCAGCCCAAGGCCCTGCCTCAAGCCTAGTCCTGCCCCAGCCCTGGCCCCAATCCAGCCCCAGCCCTACCCCTACCTCAGCCCTAGCTCCAGCCCTGTCCGCAGCCCCAGCCCCAGCCCCAACCTCGCCACCAGCCCAGCTCCAGCCCCAACCTTGCCCCCAGCCCAGCCCCAGTTCCAGCCCTGCCCCAGCTCTGCCTCTGTCCCTGCCCCAGCCCCTGCCCCAGACTCGGCACCAGCCCTGCCCCAGCCCAGCCCCAGCCACCGCACAGCCCCAGCCCTAGCGCCAGCCCTGTCCGCAGCCCCAGCCCCAGCCCCACCCCCACCCTGGTCCCAGCCCCAGCCCCAGCCCTGCCCCAGCCCCAGCCCTGCACCGAATTCAGCGTCAGCCCTGCACCGAATTCAGCCCCAGCCCGGCCCCAGCCCTGCCCTCGGCCCCAGCCCCAGCCCTAGCCCAGCCCTGCCCTCAGCCCAAGCCCCAGCCCCAGCCCAGCCCCTGCTCTGGACCCAGCCACACCCCCAGCCCAGCCCCAGCCCCAACCCCAGCCCTGCCCCAGCCCCAGCCCCAGCCCCAGCCCAGCCCCTGCCCTGGACCCAGCCACAGCCCCAGCCCAGCCCCAGCCCCAGCCCCAACCCCAGCCCTGCCCCAGCCCAGCCCCAGCCACAGCCCAGCCCCAGCCCTGGACCCAGCCCCAGTCGCAGCCTCGGCCCCAGACCCAGCCCCAGCCCCAGCCCCAACCCAACCCCTGCCACAGACCTGCCCCCAGCCCTGGCCCTACCCCTGCCCAGTCTCGGTCCATGCCCAGCCCCAGCCCTGCCCGACCCTCGTCCCCAGCCCAGCTCCTGCCCCAGCCCTACCCCTGCCCAGTCCCGGTCCATGCCCAGCCCCAGCCCTGCCCAGCCCCAGCTCCTGCCCCAGCCCTACCCCTGCCCAGTCCCGGTCCATGCCCAGCCCCAGCCCCCACCCTGCCCCAGCCCCACCCTCGGCCCCAGCCCAGCCCAGGCCCCTGCCCCAGCCCCAGCCCCAGCCCAGCCCTGCCCTCAGCCCCAGCCCCAGCCCCACCCCCGGCCCCAGCCCAGCTTCAGCCACACCCCAGCCACAGCCCCAGCCCGGCCCCTGCCCCAGCCCAAGCACTGGCCCAGCCCCAGCCCCAGCCCCAGCCCCAGCCCAGCCCCAGGCCCAGCCCAGCCCCAGCCCAGCTCTAACCCAGCCCTAGCCCAGCCCCAGCCCCACCCTCAGGCCCAGCCCAGCTCCAGCCCCAGCCCAGCCACAGCCCTGGACCCAGCCCCAGCCCAGCCCCAGCCCCAGCCCTGCCCCAGCCCTGCCCTCAGCCCAGCCCCAGCCCCAGCCCGGCCCCAGTTCTGCCCCAGCCCCAGACCCAGCCCAACTCTGGACACAGCCCCAGCCCCAGCCCAGCCCCAGCCCCAGCCCTGCCCCAGCCTAGCCCCAGACCCAGTCCAGCCCCTGCCCTGGACCCAGTCCCAGACCCAGCCCAGACCCAGCCCAGCCCCAGCCACCACCCAGCCCCAGCCCTGCCCCCAGCCCAGCCCCAGCCCCACCCTGGACCCAGCCCCAGCCCAGCCCCATTCCCAGCCCTGCCCCAGCCCTGCCCTCAGCCCAGCCCCAGCCCCAGCCCGGCCCCAGTTCTGCCCCAGCCCCAGACCCAGCCCAACCCTGGACCCAGCCGCAGCCCCAGCCTAGCCCCAGCCCCAGCCCAGCCCCTGCCCTGGACCCAGCCCCAGCCCCACCCCAGCCTCATCCCAAGCCACAGCCCTGCCCCAGCCCCAGCCCTGCCATGGCCCAGCCCCTGCCCCAGCCCTGCCCCTGCCCTGGACCCAGCCCCTGCCCTGGTCCCAGCCCCAGCCCAGCCCCAGCCACAGCCACAGCCCAGCCCTAGCCCATCCCCAGCCCCACCCTCAGCCCCAGCCCAGCTCCAGCCACAGCCCAGCCACAGCCCTGGACCCAGCCCCAGCCCAGCCCCAGCCCCAGCCCTGCCCTAGCCCAGCCCCAGCCCTGCCCCAGCCCAACTCCAGCCCCAGCCAAAGCCCTGCCCCAGCCCAGCCCCAGCCACCGCCCTGCCCCAGCCCTGGACCCAGCCCCAGCCCCAGCCCTGTCCCAGTCCCCGCCCCAGCCCCAGCCCCAGCCCCACCCCAGCCGCATCCCCAGCCCCAGCCCAGCTTCAGCCACAGGCCAGCCACAGCCCCTGCCCTGCCCTGCCCCAGCCGTGCCCCAGCCCTAGCCCAGCCCTGCCCTCAGCCCCAGCCCCAGCCCCACACTCGGCCCCAGCCCAGCCCCTGCCCTAGCCCAAGCACTGGCCCAGCCCCAGCCCCAGGCCCAGCCCAGCCCCAGCCCCAGCCCCAGCCCCAGCCCAGCCCCAGCCCAGCCCCAGCCCCAGCCCAGCTCTAGCCCAGCCCTAGCCCAGCCCCAGCCCCACCCTCAGGCCCAGCCCAGCTCCAGCCCCAGCCCAGCCACAGCCCTGGACCCAGCCCCAGCCCAGCCCCAGTCCCAGCCCTGCCCCAGCCCTGCCAACAGCCCGGCCCCAGCCCCAGCCCGGCCCCAGTTCTGCCCCAGACCCAGACCCAGCCCAACCCTGGACCCAGCCCCAGCCCCAGCCCAGCCCCAGCCCCAGCCCTGCCCCAGCCTAGCCCCAGACCCAGTCCAGCCCCTGCCCTGGACCCAGTCCCAGCCCCAGCCCAGACCCAGCCCAGCCCCAGCCCACACCCAGCCCCAGCCCTGCCCCCAGCCCAGCCCCAGCCCCACCCTGGACCCAGCCCCAGCCCAGCCCCTGCCCCAGCCCTGCCCCTGCCCTGGACCCAGACCCAGCCCCACCCTCAGCCACAGCCCAGCTCCAGCCACAGCCCCAGCCCAGCTCCAGCCACAGCCCAGCCACAGCCCTGCACCCAGCCCCCGCCCAGCCCCATCCCCAGCCCGGACCCAGCCCTGCCCTCAACCCAGCCCCAGCCCCAGCCCGGACCCAGTCCTGCCCCAGCCCTGGACACAGCCCCACCCTGGACCCAGCCCCAGCCCCAGCCCAGCCCCAGCCCTGCCCCAGCCTAGCCCCAGCCCCAGTCCAGCCCCTGCCCTGGACCCAGTCCCAGCCCCAGCCCAACCCCAGCCCATCCCCAGCCACCGCCGAGCCCCAGCCCTGCAACCAGCCCAGCCTAGCCCCACCCTGGACCCAACCACAGCCCCAGCCCTCTCCCAGTCCCCACCCCAGCACCAGCCCCAGCCCCACTCCTGGACCCATCCCCGGCCCCAGCCCAGCCCTGCCCCAGCCCCAGCCCTGCACCGAACCCAGCACAAGCCCGGACCCAGCCCTGCCCCAGCCCAGCCCCAGCCCCAGCCCCAGCCCCAGCCCCAGCCAAACCCCACTCATGGCCCCATCCCTGGCCCCAGCCCAGCCCTGCCCCAGCCCCAGCCCCACCCCAGCCCCAGCCACCGCCCAGCCCCAGCCCTGGATCCAGCCCCAGTCGCAGCCCAGCCCCAGCCCCAGCCCCAGCCCTGCCCCAGCCCAGCCACAGCCACAGACCAGCCCCTGCCCTGGACCCAGCCTCAGCCCCAGCCCAGCCCCTGCCCCAGCCCCAGCCCTGCCCCAGCCCAGCCCCAGCCACAGCCCAGCCCCAGCCCTGGACCCAGCCCCAGTCGCAGCCCCGGCCCCAGCCCAGCCCTAGCCCAGCCCCAGCCCCACCCTCAGCCCCAGCCCAGCTCCAGCCACTGCCCAGCCACAGCCCTGGACCCAGCCCCAGCCCAGCCCCATCCCCAGCCCTGCCCTAGCCCAGCCCCAGCGCTGGACCAAGCCCCACCCCTGAGCCAAACCCAGGCCCAGCCTGGCCGCAGCCCTGCCCTAGCTCCAGACCTAGCCCTGTCCCCAGCCTCGGCCCGTGCCCCTGCCCCGTCCCTGTCCTGCCCCATCCCAGCCCCCAGCCCCAGCCCTAGCCCAGCCCTGCCCTCAGCCCCAGCCCCAGGCCCTGCCCAGCCTTGCCCCGGCCCAGCCCCAGCCCCAGCCCAGCCCCTGCTCTGTCCCGAGCCCCAGCCACAGCCCAGCCCCAGGCCCAGCCCCAGCCTAGCCCCAGCCCTGCCCCAGCCGCAGCCCCAGGCCTGACCTCAGCCCTGCCCCAGCCCTGGCTCCTGCCCCAACCCTGGCTCCAGCACCAGCCCCAGCCCTGCGCCAAGCCAGCCCCAGCCCAAGGCCCAGCCTCAAGTCTAGTCCTGCCCCAGCCCTGGCCCCAATCCAGCCCCAGCCCTACCCCTACCCCAGCCCTAGCCCCAGCCCTGTCCGCAGCCCCAGCCCCAGCCCCAGACCCACCCTCGCCACCAGCCCAGCCCCAGCCCCAACCTTGGCCCCAGCCCAGCCCCAGTTCCAGCCCTGCCCCTGCCCTGCCTCTGTCCCTGCCCCAGCCCCTGCCCCAGACTCGGCCCCAGCCCTGCCCCAGCCCCAACCCCAGCCCTGCCCCAGCCCAGCCCCAGCCACAGCCCAGCCCCAGCCCTGGACCCAGCCCCAGTCGCAACCTCGGCCCCAGACCCAGCCCCAGCCCCAGCCCCAACCCAACCCCTGCCCCAGACCTGCCCCCAGCCCTGGCCCTACCCCTGCCCAGTCTCGGTCCATGCCCAGCCCCAGCCCTGCCCCACCCTCGTCCCCAGCCCAGCTCCTGCCCCAGCCCTACCCCTGCCCAGTCCCGGTCCATGCCCAGCCCCAGCCCTGCCCAGCCCCAGCCCCAGCCCCAGCCCTGCCCAAGACTTGGTTCCAGCCCCAGCCCCCACCCTGCCCCAGCCCCGCCCTCGGCCCCAGCCCAGCCCAGGCCCCCGCACCAGCCCCAGCCCCAGCCCAGCCCTGCCCTCAGCCCCAGCCCCAGCCCCAGCCCCACCCTCGGCCCCAGCCCAGCCCCTGCCCCAGGGCTGCCCCGGCCCAGCCCCTGCCCCAGCCCAGCCCCTGCCCTGGTCCCAGCCCCAGCCCAGCCCCAGCCACAGCCAAAGCCCAGCCCTAGCCCATCCCCAGCCCCACCCTCAGCCCCAGCCCAGCTCCAGCCACAGCCCAGCCACAGCCCAGCCACAGCCCCAGCCCAGCCCCAGCCCTGCCCTAGCCCAGCCCCAGCCCTGCCCCAACCCAACTCCAGCCACAGCCACAGCCCAGCCCTAGCCCATCCCCAGCCCCACCCTCAGCCCCAGCCCAGCTCCAGCCACAGCCCAGCCACAGCCCTGGACCCAGCCCCAGCCCAGCCCCAGCCCCAGCCCTGTCCCAGTCCCCGCCCCAGCCCCAGCCCCAGCCCCACCCCCGGCCCCATCCCCGGCCCCAGCCCAGCTTCAGCCACTGCCCAGCCACAGCCCTGGACTCAGCCCCAGCCCAGCCCCATCCCCAGCCCTGCCCTAGCCCAGCCCCAGCGCTGGACCAAGCCCCACCCCTGAGCCAAACCCAGCCCCAGCCTGGCCGCAGCCCTGCCCTAGCTCCAGACCTAGCCCTGTCCCCAGCCTCGGCCCTTGCCCCTGCCCCGTCCCTGTCCTGCCCCATCCCAGCCCCCAGCCCCAGCCCTGCCCTCAGCCCAGACGCAGACCCAGCCTGGCCACAGCCCTGTACCGAGCCCCAGCCCCAGCCACAGCCCTGCCCCAGCCGCAGCCCCAGGCCTGACCTCAGCCCTGTCCCAGCCCTGGCTCCTGCCCCAACCCTGGCTCCAGCCCTAGCCCCAGCCCTGTCCGCAGTCCCAGCCCCAGCCCCAGCCCCAGCACCACCCCCGGCCCCATCCCCGGCCCCAGCCCAGCTTCAGCCACAGCCCAGCCACAGCCCCAGCCCGGCCCCTGCCCCAGCCCAAGCACTGGCCCAGCCCCAGCCCCAGCCCCAGCCCCAGCCCAGCCCCAGGCCCAGCCCAGCCCCAGCCCAGCTCTAACCCAGCCCTAGCCCAGCCCCAGCCCCACCCTCAGGCCCAGCCCAGCTCCAGCCCCAGCCCAGCCACAGCCCTGAACCCAGCCCCAGCCCAGCCCCAGCCCCAGCCCTGCCCCAGCCCTGCCCTCAGCCCAGCCCCAGCCCCAGCCCGGCCCCAGTTCTGCCCCAGCCCCAGACCCAGCCCAACTCTGGACACAGCCCCAGCCCCAGCCCAGCCCCAGCCCCAGCCCTGCCCCAGCCTAGCCCCAGACCCAGTCCAGCCCCTGCCCTGGACCCAGTCCCAGACCCAGCCCAGACCCAGCCCAGCCCCAGCCACCACCCAGCCCCAGCCCTGCCCCCAGCCCAGCCCCAGCCCCACCCTGGACCCAGCCCCAGCCCAGCCCCATTCCCAGCCCTGCCCCAGCCCTGCCCTCAGCCCAGCCCCAGCCCCAGCCCGGCCCCAGTTCTGCCCCAGCCCCAGCCCCAGCCCAACCCTGGACCCAGCCGCAGCCCCAGCCCAGCCCCAGCCCCAGCCCTGCCCCAGCCTAGCCCCAGCCCCAGCCCAGCCCCTGCCCTGGACCCAGCCCCAGCCCCACCCCAGCCTCATCCCCAGCCACAGCCCTGCCCCAGCCCCAGCCCTGCCATGGCCCAGCCCCTGCCCCAGCCCTGCCCCTTCCCTGGACCCAGCCCCTGCCCTGGTCCCAGCCCCAGCCCAGCCACAGCCACAGCCACAGCCCAGCCCTAGCCCATCCCCAGCCCCACCCTCAGCCCCAGCCCAGCTCCAGACACAGCCCAGCCACAGCCCTGGACCCAGCCCCAGCCCAGCCCCAGCCCCAGCCCTGCCCTAGCCCAGCCCCAGCCCTGCCCCAGCCCTAGCCCAGCCCTGACCTCAGCCCCAGCCCCAGCCCCACACTCGGCCCCAGCCCAGCCCCTGCCCCAGCCCAAGCACTGGCCCAGCCCCAGCCCCACGCCCAGCCCAGCCCCAGCCCCAGCCCAGCCCCAGCCCAGCCCCAGCCCCAGCCCAGCTCTAGCCCAGCCCTAGCCCAGCCCCAGCCCCACCCTCAGGCCAAGCCCAGCTCCAGCCCCAGCCCAGCCACAGCCCTGGACCCAGCCCCAGCCCAGCCCCAGCCCCAGCCCTGCTCCAGCCCTGCCCTCAGCCCAGCCCCAGCCCCAGCCCGGCCCCAGTTCTGCCCCAGCCCCAGACCCAGCCCAACCCTGGACCCAGCCCCAGCCCCAGCCCAGCCCCAGCCCCAGCCCTGCCCCAGCCTAGCCCCAGACCCAGTCCAGCCCCTGCCCTGGACCCTGTCCCAGACCCAGCCCAGACCCAGCCCAGCCCCAGCCACCGCCCAGCCCAAGCCCTGCCCCCAGCCCAGCCCCAGCCCCAGCCCTGCCCCAGCCTAGCCCCAGACCCAGTCCAGCCCCTGCCCTGGACCCAGTCCCAGCCCCACCCGGGACCCAGCCCCAGCCCAGCCCCATTCCCAGCCCTGCCCCAGCCCAGCCCCAACCCCAGCCCTGCCCCAGCCTAGCCGAAGCCCCAGCCCAGCCCCTGCCCTCGACCCAGCCCCAGCCCCACCCCAGCCTCTTCCCCAGCCACAGCCTTGCCCCAGCCCCAGCCCTGCCATGGCCCAGCCCCTGCCCCAGCCCCAGCCCCAGCCCTGTCCCAGTCCCCGCCCCAGCCCCAGCCCCAGCCCCACCCCCGGCCCCAGCCCAGCTTCACCCACAGCCCAGCCACAGCCCCTGCCCTGCCCTGCCCCAGCCCTGCCCCAGCCCTAGCCCAAGCCCAGCCCTGCCTCAGCCCCAGCCCCAGCTCCACACTCGGCCCCAGCCCGGCCCCTGCCCCAGCCCAAGCACTGGCCCAGCCCCAGCCCCAGCCCCAGCCCAGCCCCAGGCCCAGCCCAGCCCCAGCCCAGCTCTAGCCCAGCCCTAGCCCAGCCCCAGCCCCACCCTCAGGCCCAGCCCAGCCCCAGCCCCAGCCCAGCCACAGCCCTGGACCCAGCCCCAGCCCAGCCCCAGCCCCAGCCCTGCCCCAGCACTGCCCTCAGCCCAGCCCCAGCCCCAGCCCGGCCCCAGTTCTGCCCCAGCCCCAGACCCAGCCCAACCCTGGACCCAGCCGCAGCCCCAGCCCAGCCCCAGCCCCAGCCCTGCCCCAGCCTAGCCCCAGACCCAGTCCAGCCCCTGCCCTGGACCCAGTCCCAGACCCAGCCCAGACCCAGCCCAGCCCCAGCCACCACCCAGCCCCAGCCCTGCCCCCAGCCCAGCCCCAGCCCCACCCTGGACCCAGCCCCAGCCCAGCCCCATTCCCAGCCCTGCCCCAGCCCTGCCCTCAGCCCAGCCCCAGCCCCAGCCCGGCCCCAGTTCTGCCCCAGCCCCAGCCCAGACCCAGACCCAGCCCTGCCCCAGCCTAGCCCCAGACCCAGTCCAGCACCTGCCCTGGACCCAGTCCCAGACCCAGCCCAGACCCAGCCCAGCCCCAACCACCACCCAGCCCCAGCCCTGCCCCACCCTCGTCCCCAGCCCAGCTCCTGCCCCAGCCCTACCCCTGCCCAGTCCCGGTCCATGCCCAGCCCCAGCCCTGCCCAGCCCCAGCCCCAGCCCCAGCCCTGCCCAAGACTTGGTTCCAGCCCCAGCCCCCACCCTGCCCCAGCCCCGCCCTCGGCCCCAGCCCAGCCCAGGCCCCTGCCCCAGCCCCAGCCCCAGCCCAGCCCTGCCCTCAGCCCCAGCCCCAGCCCCAGCCCCACCCTCGGCCCCAGCCCAGCCCCTGCCCCAGGTCTGCCCCGGCCCAGCCCCTGCCCCAGCCCAGCCCCTGCCCTGGTCCCAGCCCCAGCCCAGCCACAGCCACAGCCACAGCCCAGCCCCAGCCCCAGCCCAGCCCCAGCCCCAGCCCTGCCCCAGCCTAGCCCCTGCCCTGGTCCCAGCCCCAGCCCAGCCAGAGCCACAGCCACAGCCCAGCCCCAGCCCCAGCCCAGCCCCAGCCACAGCCACAGCCCAGCCCTAGCCCATCCCCAGCCCCACCCTCAGCCCCAGCCCAGCTCCAGCCACAGCCCAGCCACAGCCCTGGACCCAGCCCCAGCCCAGCCCCAGCCCCAGCCCTGTCCCAGTCCCCGCCCCAGCCCCAGCCCCAGCCCCACCCCCGGCCCCATCCCCGGCCCCAGCCCAGCTTCAGCCACTGCCCAGCCACAGCCCTGGACTCAGCCCCAGCCCAGCCCCATCCCCAGCCCTGCCCTAGCCCAGCCCCAGCGCTGGACCAAGCCCCACCCCTGAGCCAAACCCAGCCCCAGCCTGGCCGCAGCCCTGCCCTAGCTCCAGACCTAGCCCTGTCCCCAGCCTCGGCCCTTGCCCCTGCCCCGTCCCTGTCCTGCCCCATCCCAGCCCCCAGCCCCAGCCCTGCCCTCAGCCCAGACGCAGACCCAGCCTGGCCACAGCCCTGTACCGAGCCCCAGCCCCAGCCACAGCCCTGCCCGAGCCGCAGCCCCAGGCCTGACCTCAGCCCTGCCCCAGCCCTGGCTCCTGCCCCAACCCTGGCTCCAGCCCTAGCCCCAGACCTGTCCGCAGTCCCAGCCCCAGCCCCAGCCCCAGCACCACCCCCGGCCCCATCCCCGGCCCCAGCCCAGCTTCAGCCACAGCCCAGCCACAGCCACAGCCCGGCCCCTGCCCCAGCCCAAGCACTGGCCCAGCCCCAGCCCCAGCCCCAGCCCCAGCCCAGCCCCAGGCCCAGCCCAGCCCCAGCCCAGCTCTAACCCAGCCCTAGCCCAGCCCCAGCCCCACCCTCAGGCCCAGCCCAGCTCCAGCCCCAGCCCAGCCCCAGCCCCAGCCCTGCCCCAGCCCTGCCCTCAGCCCAGCCCCAGCCCCAGCCCGGCCCCAGTTCTGCCCCAGCCCCAGACCCAGCCCAACTCTGGACCCAGCCCCAGCCCCAGCCCAGCCCCAGCCCCAGCCCTGCCCCAGCCTAGCCCCAGACCCAGTCCAGCCCCTGCCCTGGACCCAGTCCCAGACCCAGCCCAGACCCAGCCCAGCCCCAGCCACCACCCAGCCCCAGCCCTGCCCCCAGCCCAGCCCCAGCCCCACCCTGGACCCAGCCCCAGCCCAGCCCCATTCCCAGCCCTGCCCCAGCCCTGCCCTCAGCCCAGCCCCAGCCCCAGCCCGGCCCCAGTTCTGCCCCAGCCCCAGCCCCAGCCCAACCCTGGACCCAGCCGCAGCCCCAGCCCAGCCCCAGCCCCAGCCCTGCCCCAGCCTAGCCCCAGCCCCAGCCCAGCCCAGCCCAGCCCCTGCCCTGGACCCAGCCCCAGCCCCACCCCAGCCTCATCCCCAGCCACAGCCCTGCCCCAGCCCCAGCCCTGCCATGGCCCAGCCCCTGCCCCAGCCCTGCCCCTTCCCTGGACCCAGCCCCTGCCCTGGTCCCAGCCCCAGCCCAGCCACAGCCACAGCCACAGCCCAGCCCTAGCCCATCCCCAGCCCCACCCTCAGCCCCAGCCCAGCTCCAGACACAGCCCATGCCACAGCCCTGGACCCAGCCCCAGCCCAGCCCCAGCCCCAGCCCTGCCCTAGCCCAGCCCCAGCCCTGCCCCAGCCCTAGCCCAGCCCTGACCTCAGCCCCAGCCCCAGCCCCACACTCGGGCCCCAGCCCAGCCCCTGCCCCAGCCCAAGCACTGGCCCAGCCCCAGCCCCACGCCCAGCCCAGCCCCAGCCCCAGCCCAGCCCCAGCCCAGCCCCAGCCCCAGCCCAGCTCTAGCCCAGCCCTAGCCCAGCCCCAGCCCCACCCTCAGGCCAAGCCCAGCTCCCAGCCCCAGCCCAGCCACAGCCCCAGCCCAGCCCCAGCCCTGCCCTAGCCCAGCCCCAGCCCTGCCCCAACCCAACTCCAGCCACAGCCACAGCCCAGCCCTAGCCCATCCCCAGCCCCACCCTCAGCCCCAGCCCAGCTCCAGCCACAGCCCAGCCACAGCCCTGGACCCAGCCCCCAGCCCAGCCCCAGCCCCAGCCCTGTCCCAGTCCCCGCCCCAGCCCCAGCCCCAGCCCCACCCCCGGCCCCCATCCCCGGCCCCAGCCCAGCTTCAGCCACTGCCCAGCCCCAGCCCTGGATCCAGCCCCAGTCGCAGCCCAGCCCCAGCCCCAGCCCCAGCCCTGCCCCAGCCCAGCCACAGCCACAGACCAGCCCCTGCCCTGGACCCAGCCTCAGCCCCAGCCCAGCCCCTGCCCCAGCCCCAGCCCTGCCCCAGCCCAGCCCCAGCCACAGCCCAGCCCCAGCCCTGGACCCAGCCCCAGTCGCAGCCCCCGGCCCCAGCCCAGCCCTAGCCCAGCCCCAGCCCCACCCTCAGCCCCAGCCCAGCTCCAGCCACTGCCCAGCCACAGCCCTGGACCCAGCCCCAGCCCAGCCCCATCCCCAGCCCTGCCCTAGCCCAGCCCCAGCGCTGGACCAAGCCCCACCCCTGAGCCAAACCCAGGGCCCAGCCTGGCCGCAGCCCTGCCCTAGCTCCAGACCTAGCCCTGTCCCCAGCCTCGGCCCGTGCCCCTGCCCCGTCCCTGTCCTGCCCCATCCCAGCCCCCAGCCCCAGCCCTAGCCCAGCCCTGCCCTCAGCCCCAGCCCCAGGCCCTGCCCAGCCTTGCCCCGGCCCAGCCCCAGCCCCAGCCCAGCCCCTGCTCTGTCCCGAGCCACAGCCACAGCCCAGCCCCAGGCCCAGCCCCAGCCTAGCCCCAGCCCTGCCCCAGCCGCAGCCCCAGGCCTGACCTCAGCCCTGCCCCAGCCCTGGCTCCTGCCCCAACCCTGGCTCCAGCACCAGCCCCAGCCCTGCGCCAAGCCAGCCCCAGCCCAAGGCCCAGCCTCAAGTCTAGTCCTGCCCCAGCCCTGGCCCCAATCCAGCCCCAGCCCTACCCCTACCCCAGCCCTAGCCCCAGCCCTGTCCGCAGCCCCAGCCCCAGCCCCAGACCCACCCTCGCCACCAGCCCAGCCCCAGCCCCAACCTTGGCCCCAGCCCAGCCCCAGTTCCAGCCCTGCCCCTGCCCTGCCTCTGTCCCTGCCCCAGCCCCTGCCCCCAGACTCGGCCCCAGCCCTGCCCCAGCCCCAACCCCAGCCCTGCCCCAGCCCAGCCCCAGCCACAGCCCAGAGCCCTGGACCCAGCCCCAGTCGCAACCTCGGCCCCAGACCCAGCCCCAGCCCCAGCCCCAACCCAACCCCTGCCCCAGACCTGCCCCCAGCCCTGGCCCTACCCCTGCCCAGTCTCGGTCCATGCCCAGCCCCAGCCCTGCCCCACCCTCGTCCCCAGCCCAGCTCCTGCCCCAGCCCTACCCCTGCCCAGTCCCGGTCCATGCCCAGCCCCAGCCCTGCCCAGCCCCAGCCCCAGCCCCAGCCCTGCCCAAGACTTGGTTCCAGCCCCAGCCCCCACCCTGCCCCAGCCCCGCCCTCGGCCCCAGCCCAGCCCAGGCCCCCGCACCAGCCCCAGCCCCAGCCCAGCCCTGCCCTCAGCCCCAGCCCCAGCCCCAGCCCCACCCTCGGCCCCAGCCCAGCCCCTGCCCCAGGGCTGCCCCGGCCCAGCCCCTGCCCCAGCCCAGCCCCTGCCCTGGTCCCAGCCCCAGCCCAGCCCCAGCCACAGCCAAAGCCCAGCCCTAGCCCATCCCCAGCCCCACCCTCAGCCCCAGCCCAGCTCCAGCCACAGCCCAGCCACAGCCCAGCCACAGCCCCAGCCCAGCCCCAGCCCTGCCCTAGCCCAGCCCCAGCCCTGCCCCAACCCAACTCCAGCCACAGCCACAGCCCAGCCCTAGCCCATCCCCAGCCCCACCCTCAGCCCCAGCCCAGCTCCAGCCACAGCCCAGCCACAGCCCTGGACCCAGCCCCAGCCCAGCCCCAGCCCCAGCCCTGTCCCAGTCCCCGCCCCAGCCCCAGCCCCAGCCCCACCCCCGGCCCCATCCCCGGCCCCAGCCCAGCTTCAGCCACTGCCCAGCCACAGCCCTGGACTCAGCCCCAGCCCAGCCCCATCCCCAGCCCTGCCCTAGCCCAGCCCCAGCGCTGGACCAAGCCCCACCCCTGAGCCAAACCCAGCCCCAGCCTGGCCGCAGCCCTGCCCTAGCTCCAGACCTAGCCCTGTCCCCAGCCTCGGCCCTTGCCCCTGCCCCGTCCCTGTCCTGCCCCATCCCAGCCCCCCAGCCCCCAGCCCTGCCCTCAGCCCAGACGCAGACCCAGCCTGGCCACAGCCCTGTACCGAGCCCCAGCCCCAGCCACAGCCCTGCCCCAGCCGCAGCCCCAGGCCTGACCTCAGCCCTGTCCCAGCCCTGGCTCCTGCCCCAACCCTGGCTCCAGCCCTAGCCCCAGCCCTGTCCGCAGTCCCAGCCCCAGCCCCAGCCCCAGCACCACCCCCGGCCCCATCCCCGGCCCCAGCCCAGCTTCAGCCACAGCCCAGCCACAGCCCCAGCCCGGCCCCTGCCCCAGCCCAAGCACTGGCCCAGCCCCAGCCCCAGCCCCAGCCCCAGCCCAGCCCCAGGCCCAGCCCAGCCCCAGCCCAGCTCTAACCCAGCCCTAGCCCAGCCCCAGCCCCACCCTCAGGCCCAGCCCAGCTCCAGCCCCAGCCCAGCCACAGCCCTGAACCCAGCCCCAGCCCAGCCCCAGCCCCAGCCCTGCCCCAGCCCTGCCCTCAGCCCAGCCCCAGCCCCAGCCCGGCCCCAGTTTTGCCCCAGCCCCAGACCCAGCCCAACTCTGGACCCAGCCCCAGCCCCAGCCCAGCCCCAGCCCCAGCCCTGCCCCAGCCTAGCCCCAGACCCAGTCCAGCCCCTGCCCTGGACCCAGTCCCAGACCCAGCCCAGACCCAGCCCAGCCCCAGCCACCACCCAGCCCCAGCCCTGCCCCCAGCCCAGCCCCAGCCCCACCCTGGACCCAGCCCCAGCCCAGCCCCATTCCCAGCCCTGCCCCAGCCCTGCCCTCAGCCCAGCCCCAGCCCCAGCCCGGCCCCAGTTCTGCCCCAGCCCCAGCCCCAGCCCAACCCTGGACCCAGCCGCAGCCCCAGCCCAGCCCCAGCCCCAGCCCTGCCCCAGCCTAGCCCCAGCCCCAGCCCAGCCCCTGCCCTGGACCCAGCCCCAGCCCCACCCCAGCCTCATCCCCAGCCACAGCCCTGCCCCAGCCCCAGCCCTGCCATGGCCCAGCCCCTGCCCCAGCCCTGCCCCTTCCCTGGACCCAGCCCCTGCCCTGGTCCCAGCCCCAGCCCAGCCACAGCCACAGCCACAGCCCAGCCCTAGCCCATCCCCAGCCCCACCCTCGTCCCCAGCCCAGCCCCTGCCCCAGCCCTACCCCTGCCCAGTCCCGGTCCATGCCCAGCCCCAGCCCTGCCCAGCCCCAGCCCCAGCCCCAGCCCTGCCCAAGACTTGGTTCCAGCCCCAGCCCCCGCCCTGCCCCAGCCCCGCCCTTGGCCCCAGCCCAGCCCCAGCCCCAGCCTTAGCCCTGCCCTGGACCCAGCCGCGGCCCTAGCCCAGCCTCATCCCCTGCCCAGCCCCAGCCCTGCCCCAGCCCAAGCCCCAGCCCCAGCCCCATCCCTGCCCCCAGCCCAGCCCCAGCCCCAGCCCTGCCCCATCCCAGCCCCAGCCCCAGCCCCAGCCCAAGCCTTGCCCCAGTCCCTGCCCCAGCCCAGTCCTGGTCCCAGCCCAGCCACAGCCCTGCCCCAGCACTGCCCCAGCCCAGCCCTAGCCCAGCCCCAGCCCTGGACCCAGACCCAGCCCCAGCCCTGCGCCAACCCAGCCCCAGCCCAAGGCCCTGCCTCAAGCCTAGTCCTGCCCCAGCCCTGGCCCCAATCCAGCCCCAGCCCTACCCCTACCTCAGCCCTAGCTCCAGCCCTGTCCGCAGCCCCAGCCCCAGCCCCAACCTCGCCACCAGCCCAGCTCCAGCCCCAACCTTGCCCCCAGCCCAGCCCCAGTTCCAGCCCTGCCCCAGCTCTGCCTCTGTCCCTGCCCCAGCCCCTGCCCCAGACTCGGCACCAGCCCTGCCCCAGCCCAGCCCCAGCCACCGCACAGCCCCAGCCCTAGCGCCAGCCCTGTCCGCAGCCCCAGCCCCAGCCCCACCCCCACCCTGGTCCCAGCCCCAGCCCCAGCCCTGCCCCAGCCCCAGCCCTGCACCGAATTCAGCGTCAGCCCTGCACCGAATTCAGCCCCAGCCCGGCCCCAGCCCTGCCCTCGGCCCCAGCCCCAGCCCTAGCCCAGCCCTGCCCTCAGCCCAAGCCCCAGCCCCAGCCCAGCCCCTGCTCTGGACCCAGCCACACCCCCAGCCCAGCCCCAGCCCCAACCCCAGCCCTGCCCCAGCCCCAGCCCCAGCCCCAGCCCAGCCCCTGCCCTGGACCCAGCCACAGCCCCAGCCCAGCCCCAGCCCCAGCCCCAACCCCAGCCCTGCCCCAGCCCAGCCCCAGCCACAGCCCAGCCCCAGCCCTAGACCCAGCCCCAGTCGCAGCCTCGGCCCCAGACCCAGCCCCAGCCCCAGCCCCAACCCAACCCCTGCCACAGACCTGCCCCCAGCCCTGGCCCTACCCCTGCCCAGTCTCGGTCCATGCCCAGCCCCAGCCCTGCCCGACCCTCGTCCCCAGCCCAGCTCCTGCCCCAGCCCTACCCCTGCCCAGTCCCGGTCCATGCCCAGCCCCAGCCCTGCCCAGCCCCAGCTCCTGCCCCAGCCCTACCCCTGCCCAGTCCCGGTCCATGCCCAGCCCCAGCCCCCACCCTGCCCCAGCCCCACCCTCGGCCCCAGCCCAGCCCAGGCCCCTGCCCCAGCCCCAGCCCCAGCCCAGCCCTGCCCTCAGCCCCAGCCCCAGCCCCACCCCCCCGGCCCCAGCCCAGCTTCAGCCACACCCCAGCCACAGCCCCAGCCCGGCCCCTGCCCCAGCCCAAGCACTGGCCCAGCCCCAGCCCCAGCCCCAGCCCCAGCCCAGCCCCAGGCCCAGCCCAGCCCCAGCCCAGCTCTAACCCAGCCCTAGCCCAGCCCCAGCCCCACCCTCAGGCCCAGCCCAGCTCCAGCCCCAGCCCAGCCACAGCCCTGGACCCAGCCCCAGCCCAGCCCCAGCCCCAGCCCTGCCCCAGCCCTGCCCTCAGCCCAGCCCCAGCCCCAGCCCGGCCCCAGTTCTGCCCCAGCCCCAGACCCAGCCCAACTCTGGACACAGCCCCAGCCCCAGCCCAGCCCCAGCCCCAGCCCTGCCCCAGCCTAGCCCCAGACCCAGTCCAGCCCCTGCCCTGGACCCAGTCCCAGACCCAGCCCAGACCCAGCCCAGCCCCAGCCACCACCCAGCCCCAGCCCTGCCCCCAGCCCAGCCCCAGCCCCACCCTGGACCCAAGCCCCAGCCCAGCCCCATTCCCAGCCCTGCCCCAGCCCTGCCCTCAGCCCAGCCCCAGCCCCAGACCCAGCCCAACCCTGGACCCAGCCGCAGCCCCAGCCTAGCCCCAGCCCCAGCCCAGCCCCTGCCCTGGACCCAGCCCCAGCCCCACCCCAGCCTCATCCCAAGCCACAGCCCTGCCCCAGCCCCAGCCCTGCCATGGCCCAGCCCCTGCCCCAGCCCTGCCCCTGCCCTGGACCCAGCCCCTGCCCTGGTCCCAGCCCCAGCCCAGCCCCAGCCACAGCCACAGCCCAGCCCTAGCCCATCCCCAGCCCCACCCTCAGCCCCAGCCCAGCTCCAGCCACAGCCCAGCCACAGCCCTGGACCCAGCCCCAGCCCAGCCCCAGCCCCAGCCCTGCCCTAGCCCAGCCCCAGCCCTGCCCCAGCCCAACTCCAGCCCCAGCCAAAGCCCTGCCCCAGCCCAGCCCCAGCCACCGCCCTGCCCCAGCCCTGGACCCAGCCCCAGCCCCAGCCCTGTCCCAGTCCCCGCCCCAGCCCCAGACCCAGCCCCACCCCAGCCGGCATCCCCAGCCCCAGCCCAGCTTCAGCCACAGGCCAGCCACAGCCCCTGCCCTGCCCTGCCCCAGCCGTGCCCCAGCCCTAGCCCAGCCCTGCCCTCAGCCCCAGCCCCAGCCCCACACTCGGCCCCAGCCCAGCCCCTGCCCTAGCCCAAGCACTGGCCCAGCCCCAGCCCCAGGCCCAGCCCAGCCCCAGCCCCAGCCCCAGCCCCAGCCCAGCCCCAGCCCAGCCCCAGCCCCAGCCCAGCTCTAGCCCAGCCCTAGCCCAGCCCCAGCCCCACCCTCAGGCCCAGCCCAGCTCCAGCCCCAGCCCAGCCACAGCCCTGGACCCAGCCCCAGCCCAGCCCCAGTCCCAGCCCTGCCCCAGCCCTGCCAACAGCCCGGCCCCAGCCCCAGCCCGGCCCCAGTTCTGCCCCAGACCCAGACCCAGCCCAACCCTGGACCCAGCCCCAGCCCCAGCCCAGCCCCAGCCCCAGCCCTGCCCCAGCCTAGCCCCAGACCCAGTCCAGCCCCTGCCCTGGACCCAGTCCCAGCCCCAGCCCAGACCCAGCCCAGCCCCAGCCCACACCCAGCCCCAGCCCTGCCCCCAGCCCAGCCCCAGCCCCACCCTGGACCCAGCCCCAGCCCAGCCCCTGCCCCAGCCCTGCCCCTGCCCTGGACCCAGACCCAGCCCCACCCTCAGCCACAGCCCAGCTCCAGCCACAGCCCCAGCCCAGCTCCAGCCACAGCCCAGCCACAGCCCTGCACCCAGCCCCCCGCCCAGCCCCATCCCCAGCCCGGACCCAGCCCTGCCCTCAACCCAGCCCCAGCCCCAGCCCGGACCCAGTCCTGCCCCAGCCCTGGACACAGCCCCACCCTGGACCCAGCCCCAGCCCCAGCCCAGCCCCAGCCCTGCCCCAGCCTAGCCCCAGCCCCAGTCCAGCCCCTGCCCTGGACCCAGTCCCAGCCCCAGCCCAACCCCAGCCCATCCCCAGCCACCGCCGAGCCCCAGCCCTGCAACCAGCCCAGCCTAGCCCCACCCTGGACCCAACCACAGCCCCAGCCCTCTCCCAGTCCCCACCCCAGCACCAGCCCCAGCCCCACTCCTGGACCCATCCCCGGCCCCAGCCCAGCCCTGCCCCAGCCCCAGCCCTGCACCGAACCCAGCACAAGCCCGGACCCAGCCCTGCCCCAGCCCAGCCCCAGCCCCAGCCCCAGCCCCAGCCCCAGCCCCAGCCAAACCCCACTCATGGCCCCATCCCTGGCCCCAGCCCAGCCCTGCCCCAGCCCCAGCCCCACCCCAGCCCCAGCCACCGCCCAGCCCCAGCCCTGGATCCAGCCCCAGTCGCAGCCCAGCCCCAGCCCCAGCCCCAGCCCTGCCCCAGCCCAGCCACAGCCACAGACCAGCCCCTGCCCTGGACCCAGCCTCAGCCCCAGCCCAGCCCCTGCCCCAGCCCCAGCCCTGCCCCAGCCCAGCCCCAGCCACAGCCCAGCCCCAGCCCTGGACCCAGCCCCAGTCGCAGCCCCGGCCCCAGCCCAGCCCTAGCCCAGCCCCAGCCCCACCCTCAGCCCCAGCCCAGCTCCAGCCACTGCCCAGCCACAGCCCTGGACCCAGCCCCAGCCCAGCCCCATCCCCAGCCCTGCCCTAGCCCAGCCCCAGCGCTGGACCAAGCCCCACCCCTGAGCCAAACCCAGGCCCAGCCTGGCCGCAGCCCTGCCCTAGCTCCAGACCTAGCCCTGTCCCCAGCCTCGGCCCGTGCCCCTGCCCCGTCCCTGTCCTGCCCCATCCCAGCCCCCAGCCCCAGCCCTAGCCCAGCCCTGCCCTCAGCCCCAGCCCCAGGCCCTGCCCAGCCTTGCCCCGGCCCAGCCCCAGCCCCAGCCCAGCCCCTGCTCTGTCCCGAGCCCCAGCCACAGCCCAGCCCCAGGCCCAGCCCCAGCCTAGCCCCAGCCCTGCCCCAGCCGCAGCCCCAGGCCTGACCTCAGCCCTGCCCCAGCCCTGGCTCCTGCCCCAACCCTGGCTCCAGCACCAGCCCCAGCCCTGCGCCAAGCCAGCCCCAGCCCAAGGCCCAGCCTCAAGTCTAGTCCTGCCCCAGCCCTGGCCCCAATCCAGCCCCAGCCCTACCCCTACCCCCAGCCCTAGCCCCAGCCCTGTCCGCAGCCCCAGCCCCAGCCCCAGACCCACCCTCGCCACCAGCCCAGCCCCAGCCCCAACCTTGGCCCCAGCCCAGCCCCAGTTCCAGCCCTGCCCCTGCCCTGCCTCTGTCCCTGCCCCAGCCCCTGCCCCAGACTCGGCCCCAGCCCTGCCCCAGCCCCAACCCCAGCCCTGCCCCAGCCCAGCCCCAGCCACAGCCCAGCCCCAGCCCTGGACCCAGCCCCAGTCGCAACCTCGGCCCCAGACCCAGCCCCAGCCCCAGCCCCAACCCAAACCCCTGCCCCAGACCTGCCCCCAGCCCTGGCCCTACCCCTGCCCAGTCTCGGTCCATGCCCAGCCCCAGCCCTGCCCCACCCTCGTCCGCAGCCCAGCTCCTGCCCCAGCCCTACCCCTGCCCAGTCCCGGTCCATGCCCAGCCCCAGCCCTGCCCAGCCCCAGCCCCAGCCCCAGCCCTGCCCAAGACTTGGTTCCAGCCCCAGCCCCCACCCTGCCCCAGCCCCGCCCTCGGCCCCAGCCCAGCCCAGGCCCCCGCACCAGCCCCAGCCCCAGCCCAGCCCTGCCCTCAGCCCCAGCCCCAGCCCCAGCCCCACCCTCGGCCCCAGCCCAGCCCCTGCCCCAGGTCTGCCCCGGCCCAGCCCCTGCCCCAGCCCAGCCCCTGCCCTGGTCCCAGCCCCAGCCCAGCCCCAGCCACAGCCAAAGCCCAGCCCTAGCCCATCCCCAGCCCCACCCTCAGCCCCAGCCCAGCTCCAGCCACAGCCCAGCCACAGCCCAGCCACAGCCCCAGCCCAGCCCCAGCCCTGCCCTAGCCCAGCCCCAGCCCTGCCCCAACCCAACTCCAGCCACAGCCACAGCCCAGCCCTAGCCCATCCCCAGCCCCACCCTCAGCCCCAGCCCAGCTCCAGCCACAGCCCAGCCACAGCCCTGGACCCAGCCCCAGCCCAGCCCCAGCCCCAGCCCTGTCCCAGTCCCCGCCCCAGCCCCAGCCCCAGCCCCCACCCCCGGCCCCATCCCCGGCCCCAGCCCAGCTTCAGCCACTGCCCAGCCACAGCCCTGGACTCAGCCCCAGCCCAGCCCCATCCCCAGCCCTGCCCTAGCCCAGCCCCAGCGCTGGACCAAGCCCCACCCCTGAGCCAAACCCAGCCCCAGCCTGGCCGCAGCCCTGCCCTAGCTCCAGACCTAGCCCTGTCCCCAGCCTCGGCCCTTGCCCCTGCCCCGTCCCTGTCCTGCCCCATCCCAGCCCCCAGCCCCAGCCCTGCCCTCAGCCCAGACGCAGACCCAGCCTGGCCACAGCCCTGTACCGAGCCCCAGCCCCAGCCACAGCCCTGCCCCAGCCGCAGCCCCAGGCCTGACCTCAGCCCTGTCCCAGCCCTGGCTCCTGCCCCAACCCTGGCTCCAGCCCTAGCCCCAGCCCTGTCCGCAGTCCCAGCCCCAGCCCCAGCCCCAGCACCACCCCCGGCCCCATCCCCGGCCCCAGCCCAGCTTCAGCCACAGCCCAGCCACAGCCCCAGCCCGGCCCCTGCCCCAGCCCAAGCACTGGCCCAGCCCCAGCCCCAGCCCCAGCCCCAGCCCAGCCCCAGGCCCAGCCCAGCCCCAGCCCAGCTCTAACCCAGCCCTAGCCCAGCCCCAGCCCCACCCTCAGGCC